>NW_018404940.1:2109999-2114124 GCF_002113885.1 Mizuhopecten yessoensis | reverse complement strand
TATAGATGTGACCTGTCTGTATAGATGTGACCTGTCTGTATATGTGACCTATCTGTATATATGTGACCTGTTTATAGATGTGACCTATCTGTATATATGTGACCTGTCTTTATATGTGACCTATCTGTATATATGTGACCTGTCTATATATGTGACCTATCTGTATATATGTGACCTGTTTATAGATGTGACCTGTCTGTATATATGTGACCTGTCCGTATATTTGTGACCTGTCTGTCTGTGTGAACTGTGTACATTGTATATGTGACCTCGGTCTTTATATATGTAACCATTCTGTCCATGTGACCACTGCATAAGTATACATAAACCTGTATAGATGTGACCTGTCTTTAGATGTGACCTATCTATAGATGTGACCTGTCTATAGATGTGACCTGTCTGTATAGATGTGACCTGTCTGTATACATGTTACCTATCTGTATATAAGTGACCTGTCTATATATGTGACCTATCTGTATATATGTGACCTGTCTATAGATGTGACCTATCTGTATATATGTGACCTGTCTTTAGATGTGACCTATCTATAGATGTGACCTGTCTGTATAGATGTTACCTGTGTGTATATATGTTACCTGTCTGTATATATGTGACCTGTCCGTATATATGTAACCTGTTTGTATATATGTAACCTGCTGTATATATGTGACCTGTCTGTATATATGTGACCTGTGACATGTCTGTATAGATGTGACCTGTCTGTATAGATGTGACCTGTCCGTATATATGTAACCTGTTTGTATATATGTAACCTGCCTGTATATTTGTGACCTGTCTGTATAGATGTGACCTGTGACATGTCTGTATAGATGTGACCTGTCTATAGATGTGACCTGTCTGTATAGATTTGACCTGTCTGTATAGATGTGACCTGTCTGTATATGTTACCTGTCTGTATAGATGTGACCTGTCTGTATAGATGTGACCTGTCTGTATATATGTAACCTGTCTGTATATGTGACCTATCTGTATATATGTGACCTGTTTATAGATGTGACCTGTCTGTATAGATGTGACCTGTCTGTATATATGTGACCTGTCCGTATATTTGTGACCTGTCTGTCTGTGTGAACTGTGTACATTGTATATGTGACCTCGGTCTTTATATATGTAACCATTCTGTCCATGTGACCACTGCATAAGTATACATAAACCTGTATAGATGTGACCTGTCTTTAGATGTGACCTATCTATAGATGTGACCTGTCTATAGATGTGACCTGTCTGTATAGATGTGACCTGTCTGTATACATGTTACCTATCTGTATATAAGTGACCTGTCTATATATGTGACCTATCTGTATATATGTGACCTGTCTATAGATGTGACCTATCTGTATATATGTGACCTGTCTTTAGATGTGACCTATCTATAGATGTGACCTGTCTGTATAGATGTTACCTGTGTGTATATATGTTACCTGTCTGTATAGATGTGACCTGTCTGTCTGTGTGAACTGTCTACATTGTATATGTGATCTCGGACTTTTTATATGTGACCAATCTGTATATGTGACCACTGCATAAGTATATATAACATCTGTATAGATGTGACCTGTCTCTATAGATGTGACCTGTCTGTATATATGCTACCTGTCTGTATATATGTGACCTGTCTGTATAGATGTGACCTGTCTATAGATGTGACCTGTCTGTATAGATGTGACCTGTCTGTATAGATGTGACCTGTCTGTATAGATGTGACCTGTCTGTATAGATGTGACCTGTCTGTATAGATGTGACCTGTCTGTATAGATGTGACCTGTCTGTATAGATGTGACCTGTCTGTATAGATGTGACCTGTCTGTATAGATGTGACCTGTCTGTATAGATGTGACCTGTCTGTATAGATGTGACCTGTCTGTATAGATGTGACCTGTCTGTATAGATGTGACCTGTCTGTATAGATGTGACCTGTCTGTATAGATGTGACCTGTCTGTATAGATGTGACCTGTCTGTATAGATGTGACCTGTCTGTATAGATGTGACCTGTCTGTATAGATGTGACCTGTCTATAGATGTGACCTGTCTCTATAGATGTGACCTGTCTGTATAGATGTGACCTGTCTGTATAGATGTGACCTGTCTGTATAGATGTGACCTGTCTGTATATATGTGACCTGTCTATAGATGTGACCTGTCTGTACAGATGTTACCTGTGTGTATATATGTTACCTGTCTGTATAGATGTGACCTGTCTGTCTGGTTGAACTATCTACATTGTATATGTGATCTCGGACTTTTTATATGTGACCATTCTGTATATGTGACCACTGCATAAGTATATATAACATCTCTATAGATGTGACCTGTCTCTATAGATGTGACCTGTCTGTATAGATGTGACCTGTCTGTATAGATGTGACCTGTCTGTATAGATGTGACCTGTCTGTATAGATGTGACCTGTCTGTATAGATGTGACCTGTCTGTATAGATGTGACCTGTCTGTATAGATGTGACCTGTCTGTATAGATGTGACCTGTCTGTATAGATGTGACCTGTCTGTATAGATGTGACCTGTCTGTATAGATGTGACCTGTCTGTATAGATGTGACCTGTCTGTATAGATGTGACCTGTCTGTATAGATGTGACCTGTCTGTATAGATGTGACCTGTCTGTATAGATGTGACCTGTCTGTATAGATGTGACCTGTCTGTATAGATGTGACCTGTCTGTATAGATGTGACCTGTCTGTATAGATGTGACCTGTCTGTATAGATGTGACCTGTCTGTATAGATGTGACCTGTCTGTATAGATGTGACCTGTCTGTATAGATGTGACCTGTCTGTATAGATGTGACCTGTCTGTATAGATGTGACCTGTCTGTATAGATGTGACCTGTCTGTATAGATGTGACCTGTCTGTATAGATGTGACCTGTCTGTATAGATGTGACCTGTCTGTATAGATGTGACCTGTCTGTATAGATGTGACCTGTCTATAGATGTGACCTGTCTCTATAGATGTGACCTGTCTGTATAGATGTGACCTGTCTGTATAGATGTGACCTGTCTGTATAGATGTGACCTGTCTGTATAGATGTGACCTGTCTGTATAGATGTGACCTGTCTGTATAGATGTGACCTGTCTGTATATATGTGACCTGTCTATAGATGTGACCTGTCTGTACAGATGTTACCTGTGTGTATATATGTTACCTGTCTGTATAGATGTGACCTGTCTGTCTGGTTGAACTATCTACATTGTATATGTGATCTCGGACTTTTTATATGTGACCATTCTGTATATGTGACCACTGCATAAGTATATATAACATCTGTATAGATGTGACCTGTCTCTATAGATGTGACCTGTCTGTATAGATGTGACCTGTCTGTATAGATGTGACCTGTCTGTATAGATGTGACCTGTCTGTATAGATGTGACCTGTCTGTATAGATGTGACCTGTCTGTATAGATGTGACCTGTCTGTATAGATGTGACCTGTCTGTATAGATGTGACCTGTCTGTATAGATGTGACCTGTCTGTATAGATGTGACCTGTCTGTATAGATGTGACCTGTCTATAGATGTGACCTGTCTGTATAGATGTGACCTGTCTGTATAGATGTGACCTGTCTGTATAGATGTGACCTGTCTGTATAGATGTGACCTGTCTGTATAGATGTGACCTGTCTGTATAGATGTGACCTGTCTGTATAGATGTGACCTGTCTGTATAGATGTGACCTGTCTGTATAGATGTGACCTGTCTGTATAGATGTGACCTGTCTGTATAGATGTGACCTGTCTGTATAGATGTGACCTGTCTGTATAGATGTGACCTGTCTGTATAGATGTGACCTGTCTGTATAGATGTGACCTGTCTGTATAGATGTGACCTGTCTGTATAGATGTGACCTGTCTGTATAGATGTGACCTGTCTGTATAGATGTGACCTGTCTGTATAGATGTGACCTGTCTGTATAGATGTGACCTGTCTGTATAGATGTGACCTGTCTGTATAGATGTGACGTCTCTATAGATGTGACCTGTCTGTATAGATGTGACCTGTCTGTATGGATGTGACCTGTCTGTATGGATGTGACCTGTCTGTATAGATGTTACCTGTATGTATATATGTGACCTGTTTGTATAGATT
>NW_018404940.1:2108780-2109383 GCF_002113885.1 Mizuhopecten yessoensis | reverse complement strand
ATAGATGTGACCTGTCTGTATATATGTGACCTGTCTGTATATATGTTACCTATCTGTATATATGTGACCTGTCCGTGTGTGTGAACTGTGTACATTGTATATGTGACCTCGGTCTTTATATATGTAACCATTCTGTCCATGTGACCACTGCATAAGTATACATCAACGTGTATAGATGTAACCTGTCTGTATAGATGTGACCTGTCTGTATATATGTTACCTGTCTGTATATATGTGACCTGTCTGTATAGATGTGACCTGTCTGTATATATGTGACCTGTCTATAGATGTGACCTGTCTGTATAGATGTTACCTGTGTGCATATATGTTACCTGTCTGTATAGATGTGACCTGTCTGTATAGATGAGACCTGTCTGTATAGATGTGACCTGTCTGTATATATGTGACCTGTCTATAGATGTGACCTGTCTGTATAGATGTTACCTGTGTGCATATATGTTACCTGTCTGTATAGATGTGACCTGTCTGTCTGTGTGAACTGTCTACATTGTATATGTGATCTCGGACTTTTTATATGTGACCATTCTGTATATGTGACCACTGCATAAGTATATATAACATCTGTATAGATGTGACCTGTCT
>NW_018404940.1:2082084-2108394 GCF_002113885.1 Mizuhopecten yessoensis | reverse complement strand
TGTGACCTGTCTGTATAGATGTGACCTGTCTATAGATGTGACCTGTCTTTATAGATGTGACCTGTCTGTATGGATATGACCTGTCTGTATAGATGTGACCTGTCTGTATATATGTGACCTGTCTGTATAGATGTGACCTGTCTGTATGGATGTGACCTGTCTGTATAGATGTGACCTGTCTGTATAGATGTGACCTGTCTGTATAGATGTGACCTGTCTGTATAGATGTGACCTGTCTGTATATATGTGACCTGTCTATAGATGTGACCTGTCTGTACAGATGTTACCTGTGTGTATATATGTTACCTGTCTGTATAGATGTGACCTGTCTGTCTGGTTGAACTATCTACATTGTATATGTGATCTCGGACTTTTTATATGTGACCATTCTGTATATGTGACCACTGCATAAGTATATATAACATCTCTATAGATGTGACCTGTCTCTATAGATGTGACCTGTCTGTATAGATGTGACCTGTCTGTATAGATGTGACCTGTCTGTATAGATGTGACCTGTCTGTATAGATGTGACCTGTCTGTATAGATGTGACCTGTCTGTATAGATGTGACCTGTCTGTATAGATGTGACCTGTCTGTATAGATGTGACCTGTCTGTATAGATGTGACCTGTCTGTATAGATGTGACCTGTCTGTATAGATGTGACCTGTCTGTATAGATGTGACCTGTCTGTATAGATGTGACCTGTCTGTATAGATGTGACCTGTCTGTATAGATGTGACCTGTCTGTATAGATGTGACCTGTCTGTATAGATGTGACCTGTCTGTATAGATGTGACCTGTCTGTATAGATGTGACCTGTCTGTATAGATGTGACCTGTCTGTATATATGTGACCTGTCTGTATAGATGTGACCTGTCTATAGATGTGACCTGTCTGTATAGATGTGACCTGTCTATAGATGTGACCTGTCTGTCTGTTTGAACTGTGTACATTGTATATGTGACCTCGGTTTTTATATATGTTACCATTCTGTATATGTGACCACTGCATAAGTATACATAACTTCTGTATATAGGTTACCTGTCTGTATAGATGTGACCTGTCTGTATAGATGTGACCTGTCTGTATAGATGTGACCTGTCTATAGATGTGACCTGTCTATAAATGTGACCTGTCTGTCTATATGTGACCTGTCTGTATAGATGTGACCTGGCTATAGATGTGACCTGTCTATAGATGTGGCCTGTCTATAGATGTGACTTGTCTGTATAGATGTGACCTGTCTGTATATATGTGACCTGTCTGTATCCATGTTACCTGTCTGTATATATGTTACCTGTCTGTCTGTGTGAACTGTGTACATTGTATATGTGACCTCGGTCTTTTCATATGTAACCATTCTGTATATGTTACCACTGCATAAGTATATATAACATCTGTATAGATGTAACCTGTCTGTATAGATGTGACCTGTCTCTATATATGTGACCTGTCTGTATAGATGTGACCTGTCTCTATAGATGTGACCTGTCTGTATATATGTTACCTTTCTGTATAGATGTGACCTGTCTGTATAAATGTGACCTATATGTATAGATGTGACCTGTCTATAGATGTGACCTGTCTATATATATATGTGACCTGTCTGTATAGATGTGACCTGTCTGTATAGATGAGACCTGTCTGTATAGATGTGACCTGTCTGTATAGATGTCTGTGTGAACTGTGAACATTGTATATGTGACCTCGTTCTGTATATATACCGGTATGCAACCATGCTGTATTTCTGACCACTGCATATGTTTGACCTGTCTCTATATTTGACCTTTCTGTATAAGTGACATCTAGATCTGTATATATGTGACCTCTGTCTGTATATGTAACCTCTATGTATGTGACCTCTGCCTGTATATGTGAGCTTGCTGTATATGTGACCTCTGCCTGTATATGTGAGCTTGCTGTATATGTGACTTGTCTGTATATGTGAGCTTGCTGTATATGACTTGTGTGAGCTTGCTGTATATGTGACCTCTGCCTGTATATGTGACATGTGCCTGTATATGTGACCTCTGCCTGTATATGTGACCTCTGCCTGTATTTGTGACATGTCTGTATATGTGACCTGTCTGTACATGAGACCTGTCTGTATATGTGACCTCTGTATATTATGTAACCCTGTCTGTATAACCTCTGAATACCATAGTACACTTCTCGGAGTTATCTCCCTTGTGGCGTAGATTCAGTTTCAGAATAAAGATACTTCAAGAGAAGGGACATGGAGTTTTTATCTTTTCTGTCGGCCCATCTGTACGATATCTTGGTGGGACTATGTAAGTCATCTCCACTTCTCTTATACCATAAACCCGCTATAATCAAATTTCTACAGAAACATCTTCATGACTACGGCATCGTCACGTGGCATATAGGTCACTGTGACCTATATTTTCCGCTTCACTGTCTTGTGATGACTTTGTACTTAACTCTTTTTCTCTCCATTACATAGTAAGACTTTGCGTTTAGTTTTGCTACATGTACCCTTCTTTTGCTAGTTCCATTGCTATCAAACTTTAATTACGGATAACAACATTTGGAGGAGTACTACTCCAACACAAGATATCATTATATAGGCCACTGTGACCTGTATTTTTCGTTTCACCGACTTCAATTAGACTCTGTGTTTAGCTCCATTTTCATCAAAGCAGAAACGGGGGAATCAATATATATACAATGTACAAGACTCATCTAGTATCGTTTCAAGAAAATTTATATTCCGTTGACATGAAGCTTCAACTTAAATTTTTCCCATCTCATTTATCAGAGATATTCTCCTTACTGCAACTCTTTGTCGTTTACGACGATTTAAACAGAAAACAAACTAGACAAAGAGAGATGTCTATATCGTTTATTCTCAGTGCAATTTAATAGCAAATCAAAGTTGCGTACATAACCTACCAATTCTCCCATAAACAACATAACTGAAATGTGTAACAAAAACATCTCCTGAGAAAGGAAAAGAAATAATAACAGTCATGATATATATCTCCAACACCAAGTTGAACCTAATTCCGCGAGATTTTCGCGAATAACAAATTAAAAGAAGCATGCGAATAAAAAATAATTTAGATATTTTACGGTTGTTGCTTTCTTTATTCTAAGTGGTAAATATATACATAACTGATATTATCGTTAAATTCATTTATATAACCTATTATATGGGCTGAAATTCATTCCATACTTTGTACGAAGAACAGATATTTGTAACAATGTTGTATGCATTTTCTTACATTAAATTGTATTATAACAAAGGGAGATCATTGGATAATTTCCCTTTTGGAATAGTTGGGGAAAAAAAATCAATTTAAGACCAAACTTTATGAAGATATAATGATAAAGTTTACTTTATGTGACCGTAACCATCAAACAAATGAACAATATCCATAACTTAAATTGAAATTTTAAAAAGTGAAATGTGTTAGTTTTTTGAACTGTAAATTAGTGGTTATTTAAACAGAATGTTCACACACAAACTGACTACACACTGACCAGAGTAAAAATCAATCGCCTTCCCCAGGCCCTGATTAACATACCAAGAAAAAATACCGTAAAATATTATTTACTTAAGTAATCAATAGGCCATATGATATGAAATTTCCACATACATATACAACAAATGACTCAAATTCGTCTACTTTTACCGATACAGTGGTAGAGCTTCGTTATTACGAATCAAATACCACCTTTATGTCGATGTGAGTTTCGGTTTTACTTTACATTTATTTGTTATTATTATTAAGACCTCGATATCTTGAATACTTAATTTATTTCAAGAAGAAAACAATGAAAACAAACGAAATAAGAGATTTTTAGCTTTCGCCGTCAATTTCTTATTTATTGTGAGATGCATATTATAGCGTTATGACGAATTCGAATTTTGTTTAGAATGTTATCTATCATCACTATTAAGCATGGGGTTTAAAAAAAATCATTTTTGCAAGTAAATAATTTGCTGAAAGTAAAATCGCGGAATAGGAATTCACATAATACAGTGATTTAGCAGACTCGAATATGGTAAATAAACTTATTCCGACTTTCGCCAATAAATTGATATCTCATGTTCGGCAGCAAAATCAAGTAAATGAAAACAATTATATGCATGTAAAAGTGAATAGGTTTTTGATTTATGTTTGAAAGGAAGAGCGGTAACAATATCCCGGTATAATATACATGTATACTTACTGACATTCGACAATAGCAACAGAAGGTTGTTTAGATTAATCGGAACCTCTTGCTTTACAAACAAAAATGCGCTTTGAATGCAATTTCAATAAACATGTCATTATAAATAATATTTCAATGCTTGTTGTAATGAACATATTAGGCTCATATTTTAACGTGACATCGAATGTGGAGTTAAACATTTGGGCTGCAAGAGTAACCAATTAAGTATATCACATGTGAATATGTTTATCCCACTCGCCAAAATGCTCGTGTCAAATCTACGTTGAAATAACCATCGCTTGTATCTTACTGAGCTAAAAGTGATGTAGATTTCAGTAATGAAATCGTATTCTAAAACAGGTAAATACCGTTACGTTGTTGGTGTCTTACTATTTCAATGTTCTCCTATGTATTGGTGGAGATTTCTGAAGACAGCACTGCGACATCATTATGGCAAATATACGCCATTATCACATAAATAATACTAATTTAAAATATATATTTTTTTTTTACATATATACGATGTATTCTCCTAGCTTTTAAAATATTATAAGCGCCATGAATTATTATTCACATAAAACAAGTTGAGAAATAAAAAATAAAATAAAAAAAATCTAGCGTTCATCACGAACCTACTTAATACTAGTGGTATAATATATCATACAGATTAATATATTAGAAAATATAATAAATTATTATACTTCCCTAAATACGGAACCTCACAATGTAGAAAATATATCTCCATGTTAAAAAGTGATGACTAGATCCCTACAAAACCTCTGCAATTTCTGTATCTCCCCGTGGAACAAGAAGAACCAACGGTAAAAAATCCGTTTTTCTTAAGTCACAAAATGAAATTTCAATATCAACACACGGGAATTTAACAACCTTTGGAAATCATCAAAAAATAAAGTATGAATTTCTTTCTTGTCTAAACATTCAGACGAAATTCTATCAACCTTTCAGTCTTAGAAAACTGCTGCAAAATCTATTCTTGCAGCAATTTTCATGGCATGTGTTTGAGATTCATTTAAACATTAAAATAATATTTTGGATTGGTAAACAAGTGTTAAACATTGAATAAATAACAAATCTTGAAAAAAAGAATGTTTCTTGATATGAATAAAAAAAATAGGCGAATTATATCACAGACTACGTCCAGAATGTCGGCAAATGACAGATGTTCTAGGCATCGCTGATTGGTTGTATATTATCACGTGATAAGAAAAGAGTGATCACGTGTGCACGGGTCCCGGCCAAGCAGTGGCCCTGTCTAACATTGGGACGGCTCCATTTGTCATAGAAAGCCGTGGTAACATGGACGTATTGGCCCTCTGTTGCATCCTTAACGTCGCAGGACGGTTATACTCAGTGCTAGCGTAATTGTTGCCTAAATTGTGTATACCTGAAAACAAGTTTATAAAAATGATACTACAAGTCACTATAACAACTGCTTGTCAATGGACGGGACCCACTCTACTCGTTGCATTATGAAGAGTTAAGTCCATTATCAAAGCTTGAATCATCTTATGGATCTGCGTCTTTCCCTTTAAACTATACTATACTATATTGATTTTAACATCCAGTTGGGTTTGTAGGACACTATGCTTCAAAATCATCGAAATTACTAACATTTTCTCTCCTAAAAAAAATCAATCTTGTAAGTCGTAGCACTGAAATATATGAATACTTAAATAATAAACAGGAAATGAAGGAGGAAAATGTGGGCAATTAAAATTGACACTTGCATACTCGGTACATCTCGAATATTACATTTATATCATGTTTGGCGGTTTAACACGTGCGGTATGGTATTTAACCATGTGCATGAGAATGTGCCAAGATAAAAAGTGAATAATCACAGACTGCTTTAGAAACGAAAGACAAACAAACAACAAAAATCATATCTGGAGTAACACATATATGTCATTACAATTATGAGCGAATTAATTTTCATTTTCTCCTTAAATTGTGTTGAAAATGAAGACACTATTTAGTGTTCTGCAAAATTGTAATTTATGACAGGAAATTGACATCGCAATAATGACTGACCAATCTTCAATACATGACGACACCGTTTAGAGAGTACTAGTTCTATATTTAGCATATTGCAGGTACGTATGTAATATGAATACTAGCACTTAAGTCATAGTCTACGGCAAAACTGTTCAACACATTAAGCTACAAAATTGACCTATTGCAAATCTATAACAAACGATTACGTATAGGGACTTTGATAAGTCCTCACCGTTTTAGCCAAAATGTTGACATTTTCTCAAACCTTCACATTTTTGTTTAACATGTATTCCAACATTGAATTATTTTGATCATTCAAATTGGAAAATTTGTTTCATATTTTCTTTCGATGAAAAAACAAATATAATGTTTAGGTTGATGATCGTATAGTTGTTGGGTTAAGATGATAAAATGTTAAAAAATGAAAAATAGATAAATTGAAAACATTCCATAACATGTATTTCGTGACAGATGAAACATTCAGAAACATGTAATACTATGCATATCAATTTGATCTTCTTTTCAATTTCGGTAAATGAAGATGAACAAAAACGGGCAGTGAATCCGAGAAAATCAATGAAAATATTTTAATTAGTATGTGTACATTATAATAATACTAGCGACCAATCAGCGACTAGGACAGAAACATGGGCGGAGTGTAAGGTACAGAAATGGGCGTGGATGGCGTTCTGGATCCTTTCATTGGTAGAGATATTGGAGTGGGCGGTATATGCATTCCCAATCTGTTTTGGTACCCACTGTCGGGTCTGCCACACGAGGGTGTGCTTGGTGAGCGATGGCTCGGGGTCGGTGTTCGACCCATCCGGAAAGGATGTACTCCCGAGGAGTTGGCAGTATAGTTCGAAATGGGTGTGCTTGGAGGTTTGAAAGAACGTTTAGAATGGACTGACGCGCGTGAGTGTGGGCGGGGCGGTGGCGGCTGTACATTGTAATTAGCCCCGCCCATCGGCTCAGACCCGCCTATATCGTAGGACTCTAACATCTTTTGGACCAAGTCTTTCTCTGAAACAGATCAAAGAATCGAAGCACCGTGTAAACAACACTCACAAACACAGCATTACTACACACCACACAACACAAACAGAAAATGGCACAAACCGGAAGTTATCAAAAAGACAAGAAACCGGAAGTCACAAAGTGAATTTATCTGGAATAGATAATTCCAATAATGCACTCTTCGTAACGTAACTACAGTTCTCAGAGTAGAAGAAACGCTCTGTTTCAAAGAATTTTGAAGCCAAAATGTACAAAAAGTTGATTGAGTAAAAGACCCATCGAGAAATTTGGTCATTATGACAATGACATATTTGATTTCAAAGTTGTCATCTAAACAGGTATAAACTCATTAGCTTGTGACAATCGGTTCATTGCATCGGTCAAATGACAACGTAATGAAAGACACTTTTGAACATGTATTTTACAAGCAATTGTTCAAGAGGCAACAGCGATTTTTGTGTAATGTGACACTATGTGCTTACAAAATTATAAGATTGGATTTTTTTTTAGTCACATATAAGTATTAAAGGACATTCTACGAGAAAACACCACACTATATTTACAAATAAAACATGAAGATGTGTTTCAAATTTCACACAATTGAAACTGTGCCTATTAGCTTGCGTATAAGTTAACCTGCGAAAAAGCAGACGTCAATTAAACGTGAGTTGAGGATGAGAATAGAGACAAAATAAACTTTAGATTATATCCGATGTAATTAGACAATTGACCTAATTTGTTTGTGGCAAAAGCATGCAAACAGTGCACAGTCAAGCACGTGACTGAAGATGATGTGGATACTTACCAGTATTATAATGATCACGTGAGTAGAAAGTTTTAATGATGTGACTGTGTGCAAACCAATCAGATCAAACTCGCCAAACATCTGGGTTTCGAAAAAGTATGTTTTCAATAGAAGACTGATACATAGCACAAAAACACAATGCATTTTGATGCGGATTACTTTTTGTCCCTCCATGTAAGAAGATTTCTTACCTTCTCCTTCCATTTTTTCTAAGTGTTTCCGCAAAGCCTCCGCACCGAGTTTCTTTCCTGTGTCCTTAATCTGAGTAACGACGGCTGACGAGTTGTCGTTATAATGGCGGTCGTATGTTGTTCTCTGTTTGATGTGCATGTATCTAGAGGAGGCCGTTGGTACTGTAATATAAGGGTGGTTATTAGTGAGACGACCAAGGCATCAATCTCTTCCCTCCATCTTTACAACGGTACAAAGCATTTTTGTTTTCGTACATCAACAAGATATGTGGTTTTTGATGCAAGAAAGATAGGTAGGGTCGATTTTTCTACATCGAAAGCCTTACCCCCTTCTCGTATAATATCATCATTGAGGGTGGTATTTTTTTTACCGAAAGTCGTTCTAAACCCCTAAAACATGTAAAATTACTCTGAACACCTAAGTTTAGGTCCAAATATAGATGTAAAAAAAGCAGGTTTCTGTGTCTCTTCCCAGGAGAGTTACCATGCACTTCATGGAAAGAAACAGGCTGCTGTACCCCACTACCACTGCATGGTACCGTAAGAGGCGACTTATGTGATCCTGTGTATGATTTCTGTGTTCTCTGCCAAGGGGACATTAAGAAACCATCACTGAACCGCTGACCATATCATGTTGCAACATTTGGGACCTGTTTCTATTTCTTAACTCTTTCTTTCCGGTTGTGTAGTCCTAAGCACCCATCGACATATGACCTTAGCTGTTTAGCAACTTCAAGGACGCTAAACCCAAAAACAAACACAAACAAATCCTAGCAGATGATATTCAAGATATTGTGAACAAAAACCATTTTCATTTTTTCCTACCTACCGTTGATTTCAGTGCCTATCCTGGTTTTAAACAAACACAGTAGTCTGAAACGCTGTCAACATAAGCTGTTGTTAAAGGTTTATGAAATATAAAGTTTTACCCATAGTTATCAAGTCACGACAATCATTTTGCTTGGCCAAAATCCATACGTCTTTTATCAGACTGCAAGTCAGTAATTATACAACGGAAGTACTCACTTGTACCGGAAGCAACAAGTTGCTTTTTCTTGTTGCTACCATAGCGGGAGGCCGGTAGTCTAAGTTCATCTTGCTGGGACGGGGTTTGGAAGGAATACCGGGCCACCGAGTCCAGTGTATAGGGAATATTTTCCTTCCAATCTGGGGGGAGATTGTATGCACTCTTCACTTGGAAACCTGTAAATAAAAAAAAATAAAAAATGTCATGTCTGTCAAAACACCTCTTCGACAAACATATATATTTTCTCAGGAATGCTGTGGGAGAACGCGCGAGATACTTCTTGATGATGATTAGATATTCAAATTGCGGAAAGTTGATGTGTATAAGAATGTGTTTACATTTATTTATAGATTAGGGATTTCCTAACTGCGTATTTCATGACGTGTGAAGTTGAAGCAGATTTCACTATAGTAGACGTCAATTGTATACAAAACGTGTGATAACTTCAATAATATCTCTATCTGTCATGTCAGAATTCCTTTCTCAAAAGTTACCGACAATTTTGTACTGGAAAACCTTATTTCATATGACATGGTAATTTGAGCTCACTCAAGGAGCATTGATACTCTTTCAGATAAAGAAGGTCGTCTAGAAAGTTGCCAAAATATCCGGGAACAGTTGTAATCTTTTGAGGTATACGCACTTGTGGTCGCTCTGGTACGAAGCAGGGTGAGGTCCCCATCTTCTGATACATTCTGTTAAGAGTGGGGAGGGTTCTTACCTTCAGCATATTCTGATACAGACTGAGACTGGCTTTTTATTTTGAGTCACAGGCCCTGGTGACGATTTAATTTATTCTATCGATTGCTATTTATACATGTACATAGTAAACCCCCAAGTAAACCTGTGTTTTCATTCTTTAGGAATATGATTGGATTCTTAACTTGACGTACTTTTAGTAAAGAGTCGACATAATATGTCACTTTGATTAAGTTACGGTATAAAAGAAGTGAGGGGTCCTTACTTTAGGGTACTTACCGTATAAAAAGTGAGGGGTCCTTACTTTAGGATACTTCCGGTATATAGTAGGGGTAAGGGTCAAACAGTGAGGGGTCCTTCCCTTGTGAAACTTTTAATATATAATAGGGAGGGGTCTTTACCTTGAGGTATACCGAGGAAGTCACTCTGATACGTAGACTGACACAGGCGTTTGTGAACCTGATTGATCATATCGTCTGTTAGCTCCTCAGACCACGGGCTTTCCTTTTGCTCTGGACGCGCCCGGCGCGGAAACTTCCATACCATGAAAGACTACAAAACACAAGATACTACATGTCAGTCATCACGTCCTCCAGATGTTCGCACGTTACTTAGTATTCAGAAACTTAATTTAATTTACAATAATGATAGAACAAGTTATTTCAACTTATAATAATCACTCTTGTTTGCTCGGATAGCGCTGGGGGTCGTCTTCATGTTTGAGGAAACAGGAATACCCGGGCCAATCCAAAGTGGTCGCGCAGGTGACCCCATATCTTTTCACGTCCGATCGGGGAATCGAACCCCGGACGCCTTTGTGAAAGGCAAGTTTTCTATCCACTAGTGCAACGTAGACGTAGTAGCCTGGTAACAGTAGCATTAACATTTAGAACGTAAGGATCCCAGTCCAACTGCACGCAAGTTTGCCCCATCTTCAGTAATTTCGCCTTAATCCGTAGCACAGTTGGGCCAGGACAGGTCAATCTGTTAGTAGTGCAATTGTACAACAATCTGAAGTCCAGGGTTCGAATACCGATCTAGCCCGGCTGCATTTTTTACAATCAGAACACTGTTGTTGATTATATTTGGTTCACGCCATCTTTTTTTTTTTAGTTTAAAGTCCCGCAAGGTATAATGATTTATCAAAGCTATCGTCATGCCGGTAAAAACAGTGTCCAATGTGTAGTTTCAGCTTTTGGAAGTGGTAAGGAGATCCTGACCAGTGCAAAACGCTTAGAAAGTGTCCAAAATCACGACCACTCAGTATTTAACCTCCTTCCTAAGCGTATGTCAAATGACTACGCGATAAATTTACTTTTAAATGGCGACGGCGTTCTGAACCTGCGTCAATGCGATTAAAAAAAATTGTTTTGTATAGTAATTCCTAAACAAGAAATTAAAAAGATTTTAAGTAATCTCTTTAAGTCACTAAGCTCTTTAACTTGTAGGTATTTCCTTATTCACAGTACTTATTTTTTTTCACAATCATGTAAACTGTAGAATGTAAAAAGACACTTTAAATTATAGACACAAAAAATGTAGATTGGACACTATTGGATCAAATGAAAAGTCATAGAAGATTTCTCATAAGTTACGTATATTACCTATATATAGTCAGACATATTTCCGAGGACCGAACGTTTGCAAGGGATTTTGTACAGATTAAAAAACGTGTCTAGAGGTCTGTATCGTTAAAGGATGTATGCTATCTTACTATTTTTGTACTTATTAGTGCTAGAGTTATCTTCCTTGATTTTTTCCACAAGTACATGTATTAACCTCAGTGTTATCATAATGAGGCACGATAGCTAGTCTAGTGGTAGGACGCCGGTCTCGTGTTCGAGTCACGATAGTCAAGTGGTAGGACGCCGGGCTCGTGTTCGAGTAACGGCACGGCACTGTGTTGTATCTTTGAGCAAGATATTTTACTCCGCTTGTTCCAGTCTACTCATCTGTAAATGAGTACGTGGTTGGACAGTGCTAGAATTGTTGAATGCTAGCTGTGAACGCCAAAATGGCAGCACTGGCTGTATGCTCCCCGTGGAGTTGAGAAAGATATTGGCTGGTTGCAAAGGCCCTATAACCACGGATACTAATTTGTGAACCGCTTTGAGACGACCTACGAACTCTTTGGGGATAGGAGGCCAATGTCAAATTGAAATGTATCATAGAGGGAATCACATATCATCCCGTCTAGTGATATGTGTAAATTACATATTTGTATACAGTTATTACACGGTGTCGATATTGTTTAATTTCTTAATTACATGTTCCCAGTTTTAGACGGAGTATACCAACTGTCCTACATTTATGTATCTGTATTTGTTCAAGTCAACTTGATGACAATACATGTATATCAACATAACACAAGTATGCAGTATACATATTGTTGACACAATCATCCAACGCACTACCATCAAAGGGAAAAAGTTGTATGAGGTGCGCATGCAAAGGGGGGAAACTCTTATACCCTTATTTTCAAATACAGCTAAAACATGCTATTGACAATGAGGAAAACATAGATATTGAAATATTCTAACAATATGGACCAACCCATTCTTGTTAGGTAAGACGGGAAATACGTTCTTATAAACAATGAATCAGAAGTCAAATGTGTAACCATTTACAACTGAACCGGAAATGTATCCACTTACCTGAAGTGGGTGTGGTTTATTGCTTCGTGAACCGGAAGCGCTGCCGCTCCTGATGGGAGCGGAGGGGGGCTGAGATCCTCCTGTGTAATCGTTATGGTACGTTGTGGCCCCGATGGGGCCGCTCAGGTCGTGTGAAGCAGCAAACCCTTGTGACGACATGGGCCTGGAAAAGAAAAATTGGTAATTTATTCCATTCATGACATCATTAACAACTTTTGTCTCTTTATAATATGACTTATTGAACGTAATATCAATGTCATCTTCAAGGAGGTGTGACAAAACAGACATGTAGCATTGTTTGTTAGGACAAAACAGACATGTAGCATTGTTTGTTAGGACAAAAAAGACATGTAACATTG
This sequence comes from Mizuhopecten yessoensis, assembly GCF_002113885.1. Taxonomy (NCBI): domain Eukaryota; kingdom Metazoa; phylum Mollusca; class Bivalvia; order Pectinida; family Pectinidae; genus Mizuhopecten; species Mizuhopecten yessoensis. The sequence continues at coordinate 2,095,443 of NW_018404940.1, read as the reverse complement.
TTTGTTAGGACAATAACAGACATCTAGCATTGTTTGTTAGGACAGCAGACATGTAGCATTGTTTGTTAGGACAAAGCAGACATCTATTATTGTTTGTTAGGACAAAACAGACATGTAGCATTGTTTGTTAGGACAAAACAGACATGTAGCATTGCTTGTTAGGACAAAACAGACAATTAGCATTGCTTGTTAGGACAAAACAGACATGTAGCATTGTTTGTTAGGACAAAACAGACATGTAGCATTGTTTGTTAGGACAAAACAGACATGTAGCATTATTTGTTAGGACAAAACAGACATCTAGCATTGTTTGTTAGGACAAAACGGACATCTAGCATTGTTTGTTAGGACAACAAAGACATGTAGCATTGTTTGTTAGGACAAAACAGACATTTAGCATTGTTTGTTAGGACAAAACAGACATGAAGCATTGTTTGTTAGGACAAAGCAGACATCTAGCACTGTTTGTTAGGCCAACACAGACTTGTAGCATTTTTTGTTAGGACATCACAGACATGTATCATTGTTTGTTAGCACAAAACAGACATGTGGCATTGTTTGTTAGGCCAAAGCAGACATCTAGCACTGTTTGTTAGGCCAAAGCAGACATCTAGCACTGTTGGTTAGGACAAAGCAGATATCTAGCACTGTTTGTTAGGAAAAAACAAACATGTAGCATTGTTTATTAGAACAAAACAGACATGTCGCATTGTTTGTTAGGCCAACACAGACTTGTAGCATTTTTTGTTAGGACAGCATACATGTAGCATTGTTTGTTAGGACAACACAGACTTGTAGCATTGTTTGTTAGGACATCACAGACATGTAGCATTGTTTGTTAGGACAAAACAGACATGTAGCAGTGTTTGTTAGGACAACACAGACTTGTAGCATTGTTTATTAGGCCAAAACAGACATCTAGCACTGTTTGTTAGTACAAAGCAGACATCTAGCATTGTTTGTTAGGACAAAACAGACACGTAGCATTGTTTGTTAGGACAAAACAGACATGTAGCATTGTTTGTTAGGACAAAACAGACAGGTAGCAATGTTTGTAAGGACAAAACAGACATGTAGCATTGTTTATTAGGACAAAACAGACATGTAGCATTGTTTGTTAGGACAACACAGACTTGTAGCATTGTTTATTAGGACAAAACAGACATCTAGCACTGTTTGTTAGGACAAAGCAGACATCTAGCATTGTTTGTTAGGACAACACAGACATCTAGCATTGTTTGTTAGGACAAAGCAGACATCTAGCACTGTTTGTTAGGACAAAGCAGACATCTAGCATTGTTTGTTAGGACAACACAGACATGTAGCATTGTTTGTTAGGACAAAACAGACATGTAGCATTGTTTGTTAGGACAGCAGACATGTAGCATTGTTTGTTAGGACATCACAGACATGTAGCATTTTTTGTTAGGACAGCAGACATGTAGCATTGTTTGTTAGGACAAAACAGACATGTAGCATTGTTTGTTAGGACAAAACAGACATGTAGCATTGTTTGTTAGGACAAAACAGACATGAAACATTGTTTGTTAGGACAACGCGACAAAGGCAATATATCTGAAAATGCTGTCAGTGAGAGCAAATCAACAAACATATGTCATTCTAATTTTGGTAATACAAAACCTTTCACGTTCCTCTGTGAAAACAAAGCTACCAGAATTTTTCACTGCTGTCTGTGAAGAAAAAGCGACAAACTGACTTACCACATCGTCTGTGAAGACAAAGTGATACAAACAGTCATTCGCTTTTCGCTATCGTCTGTGAAGACAAAAGTGACAAACAGCCTTTCACTATCGTCTGTAAAGACAAAGTGACCAACATACTTTCACTATCGTTTGTGAAGACAAAGTGACAAACAGATTTTCACTATCGTCTGTGAAGACAAAGCAACAAACATACTTTCACTATCGTCCGTGAAGACAAAGTGACAAACATACTTTCACTATCGTCAGAGAGAACAAAGCGACAGACAGACTTTCAGTATCGTCTACGAAGACAAAGCGACAAACAAACTTCCATCTTCGTCTGTGAACACAAAGCATCTAACAGACTTTCACTATCGACAGTGAAGACAAAGTGACAAACGTACTTTCCCCTATCGTCTGTGAAGACAAAGTGAAAAACAGACGTTCACTATCGTCTGTGACGACAAAGCGACAAACAGACTTTCACTATCGTCACAGAGAACAACGCGACAAACAGACTTTCACTATCGTCTACGAAGACAAAGCGACAAACAAACTTCCATCATCGTCCGTGAACACAAAGCAACAAACAGACTTTCACTATCGACAGTGACGACAAAGCGACAAACAGACCTTCTCTATCGTCTGTGAAGACAAAACAACAAACAGACTTCCATCATCGTCTGTGAAGATAAAGCGACAAACAGACTTTCACTATCGTCTGTGAACACAAAGCGACAAACAAACTTCCATCATCGTCAGTGACGACAAAGCGACAAACATACTTTCATTATCGTCTGTGAGGACAAAGCGACAAACAGACTTTCACTATCGTCTGTGAAGACAAAGTGATAAACAGACTTTCACTATCGGCAGTGAGGACAAAGCGACAAACAGACTTTCACTATCGACAGTGACGACAAAGCGACAAACAGACCTTCACTATCGTCTGTGAAGACAAACCAACAAACAGACTTCCATCATCGTCTGTAAAGATAAAGCGACAAACAGACTTTCACTATCGTCTGTGAAGACAAAGCGACAAACAAACTTTCACTATCGTCAGTGACGACAAAGCGACAAACAGACTTTCACTATCGTTTGTGCGGACAAAGCGACAAACAGACTTTCACTATCGTTTGTGAAGACAAAGTGATAAACAGACTTTCACTGTCATCAGTGAGGACAAAGCGACATACAGACTTTCACTATCGTTTGTGAAGACAACGCCACAGACTTTCACTATCGTCTTTGAAGACAAAGCGACAAACAGACTTTCACTGTCGTCTGTGAAGACAAAGCTTCAAACAGACTTTCACTATCGTCTATGAAGACAACGCGACAAACAGACCTTCACTATCGTCAGTGAGGACAAAGCGACAAACAGACTTTCACTGTCGTCTGTGAAGACAAACCAACAAACAGACTTACATCATCGTCTGTGAAGATAAAACGACAAACAGACTTGCAATATCGTCAGTGAAGACAAAGCGACAAACAGACTTTCACTATCGTCTGTGAAGACAAAGTGACAAACAGACTTTCACTACCGTCTGTGAAGACAAAGTGACAAACATACTTTCACTATCGTCCGTAAAGACAACGCCACAGACTTTTACTATCGTCTGTGAAGACAAACATAGTGAAAAACAGTCGTTCACTGCTATCTATAAGAACAACGCGACAAATTGAATTCTAACGGTTAAACAATGTGTCAGTTCCATGTTTATGTTTGTGGTTGAAATGTAAAAAGTGTATATATTAAAGCGTCAGTCTTCCTAAAAAAAAGTCTTAAGATATTTCGAACTCACCTATTCGTTAAGCTAACCATTCTTTGACCAGAGTCATTACTTAAAGTGGTTTAATTAAGGGTCCGTATAGTCATTCTATATAAAGTAAAAATCTAATTACAACTTCATAATTGAACTGTATAGCCCCCACACTAACCGAACCAGTACACAACACAAAATGTCTAACAGTTAATGGAAAGGCTGTAATTGAAGTAAATGTCCATAATTCCAGACTGGATATTAACTGGTAGTAAAGCATCAAGCACGCGTTTAACAATACATCGATGAGACACCACGTTCGAATAGCTGAAGTTCAATCTGATTTAGCATTTCAATGCTAATTCCTCCATATAGCATACACGGATTAGCACTAATTACCCGTGTGTGATGAAGACAAGAAAAATGCCACAGATAAGGTTATAGAGTGTCCATGACTCGTAACAGTCTCGTTCTAGATAATCTCTTAGTTTATCCATCGTCTTTCTACGATATTTACGGTAATCAATCGCAAGCCATATATACAAACTACACTTAAATAACGATAACGGTGATTTTCGTATTACAACACTAATTGTGTGGGTCTTCAGACACCCCTTGGTTTAATTTCCGTCACGGAATTCGATTTAATGTTTGTAAATCACGCAAGTGGGCTGATAATGGCGGATTTAGAAAAAGGTGCACAGAAAGCTTATTTACCGTTACAGAGAAGCATAGTAATTTGACATGACCTATTAAGGCAGTGTATTCATTGAAATATGGTCGTTATATAAGATACAAAACAAGTATCATACATAAACAGTTTACAAGTCGATCACAAGTCATATTCGCAATTTTCACTGCAAGAACACTTCGATTTTTGACAATTCTAAAAAGGCACCCTGCAAAATGATTAACTACGTATATTGTAAACAAATTAATAAGACATAACCTTGTGATAATGTATATAGAAATAGTTCTATATAATGCTTGTTGTCAATGCTTAGTTTATTTGGATTGTTTTTTTCTACAGAATTCATGCAGTTTTTAAAACATGTAAAATATCATTTGTGTATTCACGGCGATATTCGAAGCAGAGTGCCAAGCGTCACTTTAAGAAATATAAAAAAAGGATGACTTAATTAAATCACCTGACAACTGTTGCGTTCATATTGACTATGGATGCCAATTGAAATTAGTTCAATACTTATTTTTTTACCGTTTTTGAAGTAATAATAGCATTCAAAGTATGTATCGTGTATGGTTGCTGTTATGACGTCATGATAATGATGACGTCAGCAATTGCGCCAATATCCTTAGCCGATCAATAGAATCAAACCCTTTGTTGAGGCTGTGACAGAGAAATCTAAAATCTGAGGGGTGATTTTTGGTTGTCTAAACCCGAGGCTCTGCAAATTTCTTATATTACATCTTCCAATAAAAACATGGAATTCACGTAATATTCTATTAGTTTTGTCTACAACTTTCGCGAGCTATCTAGGACACAGGGGTCCGGTAATATAAAGTTCGTAGAAATAAAGCACCACATTTGTATATTCCTATCTGTATATACTATATTTCTATGCGTAATAATGTTATTATATAATCATGTCAAACAAAAGGGGGCACATGGACACTATATTGTATTTATATTACACAACGATAAGTACACATCGCCATCGTGTCGTGGACGTTCATGCACATGGTGTATATATGTAGCACTGGCTCGCCTAATAAGGCCGGGTTATCATTCAACATCAAATATGTGTAAATCCCATTAAATCCTTAAGTCAGCTAATGGTTTAGCCTCGATAATCACACAGTTACTAGCTCCAGCATTAAGGATCATTGGGGTTGAGACATATCAGCAATATAAATTAAAGTTTAAGCGATATACAACTTAATCACAACCGAGTTCGAATCAATATCATAATCGCTTTGACTTCGCCTCAAGCTTAGTTTGAGCTTAAGTTTTCAAAGTATAGGTATGGAAAGTTGAGCTCAAACTCATCATGAGGTGAAACCAAAAGTTGTGTGACATGTATAGGAGAATCTCATTTATTCGAATAGGACTTCCATTAACCACACTCGAACTAACCGTTCAACACTCCCATTATTCGGAATTCCATTAACAGGGCTCCTATTAGCACGAATCCCTTACCTGGACGCCCATTAACCGCCTTCCTTTTACAAGATTCTCATTATCCGGGCTTCCATTATCAGGACATGATTTTTGACACAAAATATCCGAAAAAGAGAGAGACAAACTTGCGACAAACGTCAGAGAAAACTTCCGTACAATATGAGTTTGGAACTCTTTATCCCAGGGCCTGGCCAGTCACGGAAGATCAATGCTGTACTGTAATATGAACAACAACGGTATAATGATATACAATTTGAAGTAAGATTTTCCGGTCTGACATGGTTCTGCATTACATACATGTAAAAACAACGTTACCTGACGGCCGTCACGCCGGAGTCCTTCTGAGGATAATCCTTAGTGTACGTGGTCTGGTACGGGTTTCTTGGTCCTGCAACGGACAAATCGGTTGGTTAACTTCATAATGAAAATGAGGCAGGCAAGATATTGCTTACTTCTCAAGAACACTCTTGTGAAGTTGTAAATCCAATCAAGGACATATTGATTAATCATTATTTTTTGTGATTGTGGGAAAGAAAAAATGACTGTAATGTCCCAGCTTTGGTGTTAACCTTCAATCTGAAATTATTCCATTAACTTTATATTGCTTGATATATTTAATAGACGATGTCCTATTCCTCATTGACATTAAACTTTTCCATCGACCCTCATTTGAGATTTTCCATCGACCCTCACTGACATTTTCCATCGACCCTCATCTAAGATTTTCCATCGACTCTCATCTGATATTTTCCATCGACCCTCAACTGATATTTTCAAATACCCTCATTTGACATTAACCATCGATCCTCATTTGACATTTCCCATCGACCATTATTTCACATTTTCCATCGACGCTCATTTAACAATTTCCTTCGACCCACATTTGACATTTTCCATCGACCCTCATTTAACACTTTCCATCGACCCTCATTTGACATTTTCCATCGACCCTCATTTGACATTTCCCACCGACCCTCATTTGAGACTATCCTCATTCACCGAGTATATTGCCGGTAATATTTCACATTGTTATTATTTTTGCGGTTTTCCATTTGTTATCAATTGACCTTTCCCATCGACTTAGTAAAGATTGAAATATTCCTCAACCGTGACAGTTTTCATTTAAGTGGGGTCAGTTGTATCTAAGTGTTAGGTCATTCTATTCCATCTGGTCAGTTTGGGTGCTTAATAAAGCGGCGAGTCGTGGTCAAATAAATCACAAACCTTCAGAATGACGTACTCTAATACAGTATATGAATTAATTGACAACGGGAAAGACTGACCTCATTAGAGATATATTGACCACACACTGACCATATACATTCTATGTAAAAATTCACTAATACTCCAAGTTTCTCAAAGTAGTTTAATTATGAAGATCCTACGCTCTTCAAATGTAACAGATATAAAAAAAAATGAAACTAATACAGTTTGCGAAATTGTCCACGTTTATCGAATTAAATTATGATATCCATATTTTATTCGCTACACTTCAAAACAGACGTTAAAAAACTTTCCAAACGCATAAAAACCCTTATGCGGTCAGTCTCTACACATATACTATTTTATATGCATGAGTGCTATGCATTTGTCGGTCAAAAGAAAATATGGATTGATCGAGTTGCAAATACATGTGATTTTTCATTAAATTATCTTTAGCCGGAAAGCTGGTGTAACGTGAACAAAATTGAGATCCCTTTTACCATATTCTCACAACAAAAGCATGTCAAACTGCACATTTTCTGATTTTTAAACAGTTAGATAGGTAAAATTAAAGGAAAACACCGTAAAGTTTGCCATTCTCGTGCATTTTGACGTCATCGTCTAGTTTCTTGTGACGTCACCATCGGAGATTATATCAAAAATTACTACACCATATAACAGTATTGTACATTGAATAACAATGATATCTATTGATTTTGTTCCAATATGAACAAAGTTTTACAGTACAGTAATGTACGCTCTATACTGTGTATAACATAAATAACGGATTTCCAGAATCATTGTGAACCTGACTATACATTGTATATCTAGTACACACAGTGTAATTGTAAAATAAACACTGTAGTTGAGTGAATTTAATCTACAACAACATAAACACAATGTCAGATAATCCGTCAGTGCACAAAACCCCTCCCGATGACCCCTTTAAATCCACCCTACACTTTAAACTTACCGAAAGTTGGCATGGCTGTGTGGGGCCTTTCCACGGGATAATGACTCGAATTCCTAATTTCTTGTCCAAACTTTAGAGAAGTGAGCAGTTGTAATGCCTTTTCTCGATCAGCACTAGATTCCGTTTTGTCGTAAAAATCTTCCAGATCCTTAGTTAATCCCTGTGTTATCACATTTTCGCCAACCTGTAATGAAAACGTATACAAATTAAACTTCAATTAGTTTGTTTTTCAAATACAAGCAATGCGTTGGCGATCCCGTATTCGTGGCAACTTGGGCAAGTGATACGTATTTTAACCACACATAGCTTACCCTGGGCTCATCGTAAACCGGAGCCATTGGTGGATACATGGCGTATGCATTCATCATGTTGAGTCCGGTATCGATATCAGTCGCCATTTTTACACCGGAGTGTCTCAATCTTATGTAAAAACGACTTCGATTGGCTCAAACAGAGCACGTGTCCGGGGATAGTTTGTTGTTGTTACGAACCATCGCGTCTAGTTGCCAGGGTCCTCAGAGGGACGCTTCAGTCATTGAAACGCTTGAAATATCATTCAAACAAATATTGAAAAGTGTATTATTTTTCTCACCTACCCTAGAACGATATTCACACACCATATTGTTATCATAAATAGCATTCTAATCCTTTAATAACACAAGCAAATGTTTATTATTTTCCTTCGAATGGGTTTGTTGTTCGAATGTATGTACCTGTCTGAAGGATAATAGACTAGCGTGTTGTCGGGGACAATTTCGTTTAAAAAGTAATGAATTACCCTGCTATAGTGTTAGTTGACGGTTGATATGTAGTGTTGGTTTGGCCTCATACGACATGCCGAGTATAAATGGAATGGTAATTATCAGTTGAAGCCTGCTATCGATCGATATTCAGACTGAAACATATATATCTCACTGCAATATATATAACATATTTACATTGTACATTTAATGTATAGCCCTATACAGTCAGATGGCAGAATAAAATTGAAACTGATCTGGACCACCCTGCTTTACCCTGAATTATAATGATATGCGTGAAACTAATTTCTTATTTTTACGGAAGATTTTCATTAGGGATACGTTTTAGGAATTATCTAGTAGCAAGTAATTATAAGTTACCAAGTTGAAACGATACGCATATACCTTACGATACGATACGTATCACGATCTACACTTCCCCGTATTTCATTTTACAGGTTTTTGTCATAGTGTTAAATAAAATGCTATCAAAATATATTTTTAGTACTTTTGGGTATGGCTGCACAGTGGACCATATCTTTATTGAAGGATTCCAAGATGCACAATTACTTGTAGAAAGCTTAAATCTTAAAATCAATTCACCAGTACAAATAGTGTCTCCGCTGTAGTTACAAATACAATCGGTATTACAAAAACTATGAAAAAATAAGACTTTCTCTAAGTAAGAACATAGTTATTCTTTCTCTGTCTTAAACCCGTCATTCTGGTTAAATATACAATGAGGCACAATGGTCGCGAGGTTCGGGGCAAGAACTTCTGTGTTTGTTTTGTAGATATCAAAGACCGACATGTATTTAAACTAGACAGACGAACGAGAATTCTTATCTCGACACACTGACATGTCATTTTGATAAATACAGTTCCACCTGCGAGAAGCGAGGGAGCGAAGGTTGGGTGGCTGGGAGAAGCGAGGGAGCGAGGGTTGGGTGGCTGGGAGAAGCGAGGGAGCGAGGGTTGGGTGGCTGCGAGGTATATAGAGACACAACTCGCAGTATACTACAATGTACGTCGAATTCTGAACCCATCCTAAAAATTAGTAGACATTTAATCACATGTTTTTCTATATATACTGAGTTTCGTATTTGTATAATTATCTTTTTTATATTTTAAACTGATAACAACGACTTTAAACTTTGTTTTGTGTCGCTTATTTCCAGTCTACTGTAAGTACTTTAAGGCGTGCATGGTTCGACCCCCGACCGTCGGGAACAAATCCCGCCAACAGCAGGGTCAACTATAATTACAAAGATTGTTTTAGCTTATCATAAGTGATTTTTCGTAAGTTAAAATATTATTTCAGATCCGGCACATATCATATACATTTTGTTAATTTAAAAAAAAGTGTAGTTGTTATAACCAAACATTACACTTAATGTATGCCCGTTGCGGTTTTGTTCGTCAACTGTGTTACCACCCCTGCAGGTTGGGGATCAGAAAAGAATACACCTGCTGTTACTCGTGTGGAACCCACTGCAGAATTGGGGATTTGCTTTGGTGTCCTATATTGGGGGACACAAAAGCGGCCAAAATAAGTCTGCTGCATCCATTGCAATATTTGATATCTTTATCTTTCTTTCTGGGCGGATTGGTCGAGTAGTTAACACTCCGGCCTTCAAAGCAGGCGGCCGGGGTTCGATCCCCGAAGTCGCCGTACGTATTGAATATTCAGAGAAAGTGTTTTTCTCCTGCCCACACAACTCCACCAACCTAGGTGGAGTATAAAATGGTCTGGGGTGGATGTTACGGTATATGTGATGTATCATTTAAGTGAGGTGGCACTATAAATGATACCGTTGGAAGCACGGTCCCACTACAACAGAACACTATACATCTCCAGCACACACGCAGGCATACACACATAGGGATACATTAGCCATGGTGGTATATGACTAGTAGTTAGTGCCAGATAAGGCAGCTCCCACGAATTCCTTCATATTGTATTGATTAATATATTGACTGTATACAAATTGTATATCTTTGTACTGTAAATCGCCTTAGAGTGGCTTATGCTAGCTAGATAGGGCGCTATATCAAATATTCTATATTTATTTTTATTTATTTCTACTTCTAACTACCTTTTATTTCCTAGAGCATTGCTTGCCAACGCTTCACTTTTGGCTTTAATGTTGAGCTTTCGCCCAGGTGAGGAAGGCAATGGGTTCTGTACCCAGGCCGGGACATACCAAAGTCCTTAAAAATGGTAGTTGTTATTCCCTGCTTAACGTTCAGCATTTAGGGGAAGGGCAACAACTGGTTCACCCGTTGTCAGTATAATGTGACCAGGTGGAATGCTGTACTGGGTGCCTTCGGCGTGGTATTTCGGTGAGATAGCACTATTAAGTCGGCATCTGATCCGCGCTATCACAATGAGGCAGGCACTCCTACATACCATGTCTCCTGCATACACACACGCAAACATGCATACACTACACACATGGAGACACGTCCTTAAATGACCTTAACTGTTAATATGATGTTAAACCAAATTAAACCTAACCAATAGTCAACTGTTGCACAATTAAAAGCAGACACACAGCGATCCAAGTGCACCCTCCAAAGTCAGGCTAGCACTTCCGGAAGTTGCCAGGATGTAGGGTCAACTAACACCATTGCGGTAAGGGACATGCTCTCAAAACATGTATGCCTCTCATGTTAAGCGTAATACATTCAATATCTTCAACTTCAAGTTGGCACATGTTTGTGTGTATTGCCAACATCTGATACTCACTCACCTCATGAACTCCGTTCTATAAATTAGTCGACTAAAATGTGTGCTGCCTATAGCAGTAATAGAGGTACATTGTCATATCAAAATGTCAAAATGTCAGCTCCACAGACAGGATTGTGATTAGAATTGTACGGTACCGTTCAGAGTATTAAATCAGGGTTTTCCTCCTGCGTCTATTGGCGATGTTATTAAGGTTCAGTAATAAGGGCGGTATTGCACAGGCGAATATTATCAAGTCAATCCAAAAGAGAAACATTTCATATATTTTAAATGTTTTATTTCACTAGTTTTCATTGGGATAGTACGTTATTGTTCAATTTTATGTATTTTTGAAGCTCCCATGAAACCATCTGAAATGTGATATCCCATAATACCCATACAGCACTGAGTCCTAAGTTTGAAATGGATTACCTCACGTAGCTGGAAATGAACAAGGCCACGACTGTAGACAAGGACAACGGCTGACAAGTGGGGGTTGGTTTACAGTGAGTCCACTCACTTGATAACTTTACGAGACCCTTGAAAGTGAAATAGACTGTGTAACAAGATAGGTTTACAACACTAACCTCACTCAGATATTTCTATTTCAAAAACACGATGCATCAGGGTGTTTTATATAGATGATGCATTTTTGAAATCTATTCTGGCGGTACAATCTAGGTCTAATGGTATTTTACGATGAATTTTGTGTTTGTACTATTTCGATGATTTATTTACAGCAGCAACCCGAAGGTCATTTTGATGGTATTTCTATGTTGTTTGTGTCCTGTCGCGATAAAACCCAACCTTAAGTCAAAATGTTCGCATGAATGCAGTGGTATTGCCAATCTGCGGGAATGAGTGTTTTGAATAATTATTGCAAACATTATTTTACGAATATTCAAAATAATGTAACACCTTCGGCCCCTTTATCAACTGGCCTTAGTCATCAGAAACATGACCAAAAGATCACAATAGCAAAGGAAGAAGAGAAAGCACAAGACAAGGATGTCATTTCACCACCTTATTCAATATCATTCATTGTGCAAATTCAAATCAGTTTTAAATATAAGCGCGAAAATGATTTTTACGGGGATTCGTAAAAAAGTGTGCATTTATCTTCACAAATCTTCACGAAGTCGACTTCTATAAATTTGTCCTGTTACACGCGGTGTCTAATAACACACCCGATCCTGAATTGAACCTCCGACCTTCTATACACGGTAGGAAAGCGCTACAAAAATCTTAGACATTCCGAGAAACAAATCAAGGATGTGTATTCAAGACAGGTACCCCGACTTTATTAACATCACAAAGAAAAACAAAAGAGGATAGAGAGGAAGGATTAATACCTGAGTGCTTGCAGAAGACAAGGGTGTCCCTCATTACAATATCTTTTTGTCCTATCATCATACAAAAGAATTCGCCTAGAGCGGAGTACAGTATGGCATTGTTGGTAATAGGGCTTTCTTTGCTATAAAAAGCCGTTAGTAGGGCACTGTAAATTTTAATGAAGACGACACACAATAAAACCTAACCTGTCCACGACACCAAACTCCCATTATCAAATCAACCATTTTATTACCAGACTTCCATTTGAAGTGTCTATGTCAATATATCTAAGTAAATACATGTACATTGTGTGCGTGTGTTCTTTTCGGTTCTTTATTGTACATGTATTATAAAATACTTGTCAACTTCCCCCGCCGCCCAGCAATATCTACACAATGTACGGGCCACTGTTTATACAACAAAATAAATCGGTATACGATCATTCTCGTGTACTATCTGTGATTCACTATCAATACGGGGGCTCGTTCGGAGATGATTTATTTATGTCGTGTATATTCAACAAAGATATTTCAACAAAGGAACATCTAGATCAAAGTATTTTGTACATTTGTATACTGAAAAAGGCAGTTGTCAAAAACGTCATTTAATAATAAATATGACAATGTAAAATTTGATATAAACGTCTTTGCTTATGAGAATAATCATTATAATGTAGCTTTGAAACTATAATGGGATTCTGTCACTCTACAATATGTGAGCAAAAGTGAATGGTAATTTTTGTTCGAAAGAAATGAAATGGGGGGGTGGGTG
>NW_018404940.1:2068659-2082010 GCF_002113885.1 Mizuhopecten yessoensis | reverse complement strand
GGGGGGGGTCATTTTTAATTTTATTACTGCACCTGATAATAATAGTATTTTATTTGACTTCAAACTTACTTGGTAGTATTGATGTTGGAAACTATCTTTATATACAGATTATGACGTATTATACAGCGTCTATACAATATAAACACGTTCGTTTTCATTTCAATTCTAAAACTTGAGGACTTTTTCAAATTGTACAGAACAAACATAAACTTGCGAAAAAAACATGAACTTGTCAGAAGAAAAGGACAAAAGTGACTTGACCTCCATAATCCAACTTAATGCTCTATGAAGTCATGTTCATTTCACTTTTACATTTACCAACAATTATCGTATGAATGAAAGTAAGTATTGGTATTTTGAGTTAAAAACAATATTACAGTAATTGAGGATGTTCATACTAGACTTTTATGTCTTGGATTGAATAAGTCGGGTATTTTACGGGCTTGGTAAACCAGAATTCACAAAAGCTCGTTCCCCACGTATATGTATGTTTAACTGTACGACTTCGTTAAAGACGAAACTGACACCAATTAGTCACAAAGATCATCTAAATCCACATCAAACGAAATAAAAAATGACCATACTGACCTTTTGGTAAAGTTAGACGATAATTCCCCTGTTTTTACGCGTGGACTACACGATACCAGGTCCCACAAGCAATAAACAGTGTTAGATGTTACCGCGTCGCTATGTCTAATGTACAACTACAGACAGGTATATCTACTTCCCAACCGAACCCATTGCCTCTGTGTGGATTCCATGATTTATTAATGCGTTGCTAAGCGGTTCCAATAAAAACGACATAATCAATGAAATTATATCGATTATTCTATACGATTGATGCCGTTGACGTTTTCGGTTGGGTGATTTTACAGGTGTATCCAGGTGATGTGTAGATATGTATGTTTTATATATATATACCTCATGAACAACACAGGTAGAAACTTGGTTATGGGTCATAAAAATTATTGATTTTGAAAGGCAATTTAATTATCAGGAGTTATTTCGATGCGATATTTGATGTAGTTACTACGGCATTTCATCCATGGAGATGTGATCAAACCGAACGCGATCTCTATGTTAAGGTAGCCCGCGGGCTTAGCAACGACTTTGTGCCGGCGATATTTAATTGGCGTTATGTCCCCTTGGAATTATCTACCCAGAATCAATGGGTGGTTTATGGGGCATTGTTTTCCCCTCTGTGTATAACTAAGATGTATCTCGTTTCCTTCTACAATAGAATACGCTAAATCGTGACGATCAATCCACAGGCACTTGCTGCCTCCGAACACAGGGACATGATAATTATTACACTTCACGACTTTGTTTGAACATAAAATTAGTTAGAACATATCAACTGAGTTGTTCAGAGTAAAATAAGACGCTTTAGGGGTTTTGATCGACTCTCGTTAACACCCCCCCCCCCCCCCCCCAAAAAAAACCCCAATGATAGATAGTACATGTTCATACTTTTATTAGACATAGAATGTGTAACAACACCCTGAACACCAAACATAGCTATATATACTGTAAAAAATCCCCCCCACCCCCAAAACCCCAATGATAGATAGTGCATGTTCATACTTTTATTAGACTAGAATGTGTAACAACACCCTGAACACCAAACATAGCTATATATACTGTAAAAAATCCTCAGGTCCCTGTGCTACCGAATTGTTTCTGTACCCTGGGCGTTATTACAAGTCTATCAACGGCTCATTTTGATATGTGGGAGAAGTATTACAAAACGGTTTTTTTCATAAGATACGTCAGGAGCAAAGACCAGATTTGAGGTCCGAGACTTCCTGTAGACAGAACCAACGAGCAATGGTATTTTCACCTCTGATACATTTGTCATGCTGTTTAATATGAGAAGGGGAAAATGAAGCGGCTCTGAGCATGTTCGATAAAAAGTGACCAGCTGCGCTGTATTTCGGGTGGCTGAGCATTACGTGTAAGAGTTGGAGGGTCCAGAATTGATATATCACGGTCTATTGAATGTAATCTCCATTAAGAGAATGCAACAATCCTATTAAAGAAATCATCTAAAGGAGAGGAAAGCGACTCGAACCTGGAAAGCAAAACATACACATCTGGAAGCTGGATGGGATTTTAACCCTCACTGTTTAGTGGATGCCTGTCTGTTTGGTGTCGTTTGCAAATATCCATTTACAGAATAGAGGTATAAACTTACGAGGTGTCCCACCCATTTTCCCCATCCGACAATGCTCATCAAAATGTCTACTCAAAACAAATGCACTCACTACGATGCCGCCAAGTACTTTTTAGAGTGCACCACGTAAAATGAACACTATATATTCTACAGAATATAGATATGATTAAGAATTTCGTTGTCAAATTATCGATAAACAGAGACAGCACTTACCACGGTCGTGCCAACAGCTGGGACTTGCATCAGTAGCACATGGAAACAGAGAATGACGTCAAGATATTGTGACGTCACAGTAACCTTTGTCAACAATCAACATCCCATGCAATTTTCATATCGAGGTTTCGCCTACACCCGTTTCCGGTATATTTAATGAGTAACTGTTTCCCGGGCCCGTATTTACGAAATCGTTCTCGTGCTCTAAGTCAGAATTTGTGCTCAAGCCCTATTTCTTATTCCAGTGAAAAATTGCATTTTGTCAATGATTTGGAGTCTTATGGCTGAATATAATTTTCGATGTTTAAACTTAACTTTTTGGCCGCGTAACATGCTTTTAAGCCAGTTGCAAGAAAGTAGGTTTGAGCACAGAACCCATGCTTGAGCACGAGAATGGTCTCATGAACATGGGTCCTGGGGTCTAAACAATACGTTGGAATCCTAAGAAGCTTTTGTGACCAGTGGTTTTCCCCATAGACAGAGCATTGATAAGTTTGGGAAAACTGGAGTCATAAACTAACTCGACAGCAGCAAACGCCATATGATAGCGACGTCTCAAAATGATTGCA
Source organism: Mizuhopecten yessoensis (assembly GCF_002113885.1). Taxonomy (NCBI): domain Eukaryota; kingdom Metazoa; phylum Mollusca; class Bivalvia; order Pectinida; family Pectinidae; genus Mizuhopecten; species Mizuhopecten yessoensis. The sequence goes on along the minus strand of NW_018404940.1, from coordinate 2,079,055 downwards.
GTTTTGGACGAAGTTGCAATGACATATCCGGCATTCATTCTTCTGAAACAAATGTCACACCAGAAGCGTCAAGGAAATGCCATCAAAGAGGGGGAAAATATCAACAAGTCTAATTTTCTCTCTTTGATGTCGTCAAGAAGACAACAAAAAGAGAAGATGGCACTGTCATCGATATCCTCCGCTCACAGTGCACAATATAGGTCAAAATCAGCATCTGCAATATGCATTCAGTAGAGCAACCCTAGATACTCATTTGATGCAAGCATAATCAACATAGCACTGAAATAGATTAGAGCAATTTCTTAACCAGGTGCATGGACGGACGCACGCACGGACCCAATTTCTATACATCCCCCGCCAACTCGTTGTTAATAGCGCCATACTTATCTCTCTCCGTCTGCAGTCATGGCGGTACGTATTCTCCATTCGGGGAGCCTGAAGTTGGTTCCTAGTTTAAGATAAACGGAACTGGAAACCAGACCCTAGTTCCGGTTAAGATAAACGGAACTGGGAACCAGACCCTAATATCGTTTAAGAAAAACGGAACTGGGAACCAGATCCTAGTTACGTAAAAACTGAAATAACACCATCAATGGAACTTGGACCAAAATACGAGTTCTGTTTCAGAAAAAACCCCAGCATAACCAGCCTCTAATAATCCACTGGGAACTCCAGTTACGTTTTCTCTTAAACGGAACTGGGAGCCAGGTATACTAAGGCCCATGGTTATATCTGAATCCAGTACAGGAATCGAACCCACAACCTTTCGGACAAAAATTAAAACTACGGAACTGAACTCCAAACAGGAGGAACGTTTTCTCTCTCTCTTAAACGAAACTGGGAACCAGACCCCAGTTCCGTAAAGTAAACGTATACGTGTTTTGTTATTCTTTCCCTGTCTACACGGCGCATAGTTATAAGTGAATCCAGTACAGGAATCGAACCCAAAAACTTTCAGACAAAAATTAAGATTATCAAAGCCTCTATAAAGGAATTGGTCTTATACGAAACTGAACTCCAAACTGCAGTTACGTTTTCTCTTAGATATTGTGAAACATAACATGAAGGACCGGAGAGCAGGATACATACGATTATCTATAGTGTGGTACTGTAAGAGAGCAGGACACATACGGGTATCTATAGTGTGGGTACTGTAAGAGAGCAGGACACATACGATTATCTATAGTGTGGCACTGTAAGAGAGCAGGACACATACGGGTATCTATAGTGTGGGTACTGTAAGAGACCAGGACACATACGATTATCTATAGTGTGGGTACCGTAAGAGAGCAGGACACATACGATTATCTATAGTTTGGTACTGTAAGAGAGCAGGACACATACGATTATCTATAGTGTGGTACTGTAAGAGAGCAGGACACATAGATTATCTTTAGTGTGGTACTGTAAGAGAGCAGGACACATACGATTATCTATAGTTTGGTACTGTAAGACAGCAGGACACCTACGATTATCTATAGTGTGGTACTGTAAGAGAGCAGGACACATACGATTATCTATAGTGTGGTACTGTAAGAGAAGTTATTTAAGTGGACACACTAATTTTAGCGCACTATTAAATTTTAACAGATTAGCGCATTGATGCATCGGCGCACTCACAATAAATGGGATAGAAAACTATATACAGAATTTTTAATTAGAGCAGTCGTAAATTAGCCCTGTGTTTAGACGCAAAAAAGCTACAAAATCGTTATAACACTTATTTATATTTAAATGAAGTCATAATTGGAAGGGGGGAAAAAGAGTGTAAAATCGGAATTTTTGTTTTCGACTTTGAAAATAAAGCATATTTTTTCTGTGTTTAAGTTGCATGTACTTTCCTTGACAAGTTGTTCGTCTTATGCATTTTTTTCTTTCCCTCTTGTTTGTAAATTGTCAGTTTATCAAATACTTAAATTCCAAATATCTGTTACTCCGAGAAGTTCATTACAGGATGTGTTTTGTATGAAATGAAAATATGTTTGTAGAAAATGACATATTTCATGACACTTCCAGTGCTGAAATATATATTTCAACTTCATTTCACGTAATATATACCACCTTCTTCTCTCCCAAACACAATGTTCATACGTGGCAATGGATCCTTTGCTTGTTTTCCATATTGTTAGCTGAAAAATCACTGAGATACAATAACAATCTGATTCATGTGTTAAACTACATCCCGAGTAGCCAGGTACACGTGTCTGCGCTCACGTGTCAAGTGCTGTAGTCCTACATCTATATACATTTGAGGACCAGAATAGGCTAATTACTGTAATTGGGGTTGAGTCTGAGAGCCACAGGATGTCGCTACACTGGCACAAGTGTTTGGACAAGTATTAGTGCACCATTCTCATACCGCCAAATCTTTTCTCTGGTCCCTGGACGCTCACAGCGGGTAATTGTCACCGCCGGGTCGGTCATATACCCAAAACAGGGCACAGACACGGGGACAGCCATCGTCTTTGACCCTTTCCAACGCTGACCATTCCATACCAGTGGTCACTATATGGTGTTTTGCCCTACGTGACATCAACCTCAAAGGATTATGGCCAATTTATGAATACGTTTGACTTGCAGTGAACGGATTACCACACGATGTCAAAAGGCATTCGAGGTCAAAGAGTAACCAAAGGTCATTGAACCTCTACATCCGGTCATTGGATATTTGAAGTCTGTGTCCAAGTTTCCAGTTAATTCCAACTTAGAAAAACAGCCACAGGAAAGAGTCACTCAATACACAGCCATGCACGGTCAGTGTCCTCAATGGCGTTTACTTGTGGTCGCCTTGATGATGACAAGTGCGGTCAGTGTACTTGCCGCGAAAACTAAGAAGTGTCCGAGTGCTTTCTGTGCATGTACCGGAAAGAGTGTCGACTGTTCCAATCATAACAGTCTCCAAATTCCGGACGGTATTCCAGACGGAACAAAAGTTCTCAGTTTGGCGGGAAATAAACTGCTAACGGTGGACAATGCCAAACTTCGGCGTTTAAAAAAATTACGGTCGCTTGACCTTAGTAACAACAACATAGAGGAAATACAACGAGATGCATTTTCTGGTTTGAAATCTTTAAGATTTTTGCAACTTGCCGAAAACCAATTGCAACATTTACCTCATGATGTTTTTGAACTTCTTAAAGGTCTAGAAAACCTTGACCTTTCAAATAATGACCTTAAAAGCGTAGAAGGTACCTTTGTGAACATGTCAAGGATTTTACAACTGGACCTATCGAACAATCATATTACACATCTAACAGCTCGTTCTTTCAAAGGTTTGAGTAATTTACAGTACCTAAATCTGGAGAGCAATAATATCTCCAGAATTGACGTGCTGGCTTTCTGGGATATGACGTCATTGCGCCAACTGGTACTACGCAACAACTTCCTGCAGCAGGCAGACGGTCTGTTCGTTGAAAACCCCGATTTACAATCGCTTGACCTGGCGAATACTCATCTTCAATCCTTCCCACAAGTGTTACCACTGCATATAGAGGTTCTTCATTTGGACCAGAATAACATCTCTACAATACGTCGGGGCGATACGATTGGCTACATCAGACTTAGGACTCTGATGTTGTATGAAAATTCGCTGACACTTATTGAAGACGACTGTTTCGCGAACATGCAAGATCTACAGGAACTGTGGCTCAATATGAATAATCTGAAGGAAATCCCTGTAGGCTTGCCTGCTAGTCTACATCATTTAAGCCTAGACAATAATAAAGTGAGTGTTATAAATAGTAACGATTTTCCCGCCAATTCCAATTTGCAGATTTTGTCTCTCCAATCCAACGCTATCACACGTCTTGAAAAGGGCGTTTTTCGGAACGTCGCATCATTGAATGAACTTTTTCTTGGAGGAAATAGCTTCAGTGTGTTTGCCAACAATGTTTTTTCGCCTTTAAGTAATTTACAAAATTTGAACCTGCTTAGATTTGACCTTGACCTTATAGAAGAGAATGCGTTCAATGGTTTGTCTAATTTGAAATCGCTTGACCTTTCTTATATTCTTATGAAATCGCCAAGTGGAATTCAAGGTAATATTTTCAAATGGCTACCAAATCTAACCACGTTGGCGCTTCAGGAGAGTCCATATATTGCGTCTAAATTGATTTCCTCGCGAGAAATGCTGTCCAGCATTAGCTCCGTGCAAGACCTGAACTTAATGGATAACACCATAACGAGTCTAAGTCTTACTTTACTCAGCAGTCTTAAACAGCTCAAGTCTATAAAGCTTCCGGGAAACCCGTTCCATTGCGACAGTCTATTGCGCTGGTTACAGGATTTCATCAAGTTGGAGAGAACCAAGTTTTTTATGCCTTACGATATATTGTGTCATACCCCAATTGAGTTACGTGGTCAGCCTCTTGTAGATGTCCAGTATTCGGACTTCGTCCCCGCTACCACTACCACACTATTGCCAAAGACAACCACACTGGACAGAAACGTTGATGACCAATCAAATAAAACCATACCAATAGAACAGTCCAATTACACCTCACATCCTCAAATGACTTCTATAGCCCCAGTCGTCAACACAACGGTTGCTAATGTTACCATAATAACTAGTGCTCACAAAGGAAATGACGACAATGACCAACCGGAAGAAGAAAATTTTATGATGATTACCGTAGCTACGAGTATTTCGACTGCTGCAATCATCATTGTAGTTGCCGTGGTGATTATAGTCATATTTCATCGCCGGAGATTTATACAACGCGATTTTGAATACTGTCGAGAAAATGAGGTGGAATTTTACGTGTCTGACGGGAGTGATCGTCCCCCGGTCAAACTGACCCGTGAGGAGAGGCAGTCACGTGGCTCTGTGACGTCAAAAGCAGAGGAAGATATTACCAACGAACTGGATCTCAGTATGAGGGTGTACACTTGGGATGATGGTGAACAATAATCTCATTCTATTGTCTATGCGCATAACAATAACCGTTGACCTTCTATTTTAATAAGAAATTATCGGGATGGGCAGCTTTGATTCTCTTTGTAGATATTTCGTTGACTACATTGTCTCCTGAGACCTGGTGATACTTAACATAATTCCACTGAACTCTATTGATATATGAATCTTAAAATCTGACCTCTGCTGATATACCTTGAACTATGACCTTTGGCATCTTCTTATTTGTGTGTACTTACCTCTGTTACATGTATAATGCACAAAAATAAAACAGACTGAATGACTGACTGTTCATCTGTACAACTTGTCCTACATGGCATATTGACCTCTGACCTTAGATGTTGTTTACACCTTGAACGGCCAATGACGACCTCTATTTAACATTGACCTCTGATCCCTTGAACAGCTATCAGTTACCATAAAGCGCATATTTGCATTTACTTTGGGCCTCAGACGGAGGTTAACTCGAGCTCCATGTTCAGCAAAACATGACATCTATTTACATATTTAATGTTGACCTCTGACCTCCAATAGAAATTAACAATTTTGACAGTCAATACTGACCTCTGTATACAAGTACATATTTGCATTAACCTTTGACCTTAGAAGTTAACACATTGGACAGCCAGCAATGACATGTGGATACATATGTTTAACACATTGGACAGCCAGCAATGACATGTGGATACATATGTTTAACATTGACCTCTGACCCTAGAGAATGTTACCAGTTTGGTCAGCCAGCAATGACCCATGTATAAATATTTTTAACATTGACCTCTGACCCTAGAGGAGGTTACCACTTTGGTCAGCCAGCAATGACCCATGGATACATATTTTTAACATTGACACCTGACCTCGGTGGAAGTTACCACTTTGGTTGGCTGGCTATTGCCCAGTATACATATTTCAGACCTCTCGTGTTTGATGGTGTTATAACTTACCTCTGGTACATACTAACAATGACGTCTGACCTCATATAGAGGCTACCATCTTGAACATATATTGACCTCTGTATTCACATTTTGAATTGATATCTGACCTCGGATGAGGTTATTATCACAAGACGCTCATTACTGACCTTTGCACATAATCCTATATCAACCTCTAACTTTGGTACAAAAATCTATATTTAGACTGATCTTGACCTTTATATCATACCCACCATACAGTGATATTTTCTTTGGACTCTGACCTCAGTCATTCATGAAAGGAAGAAAAATCAAATTCATGAATATTTTAAAACATTGAAAATGTGTGGTATTGTATTGGTTTTCAATGTAATGTATAAAATGGAAATACATATATTACTTTTTAAAGACTTGATATCTTAAGTGAACTCTCTGAAGGGTGAACTAGTTTAAATTACAGTGAAGACCTTTCTTTGAAGTTCAAATCACAGAATTGTACAGTGTTAATAATAATGTTATTTCTGAGTCTGACAAATGAACCACATTCACATAACCAACCTTGATCAAAAGAATGTTTGTTGTTACTTAAAGTACAACACACCAAGTGTACTGTCTAAACATGTATAATAGTACTGTTATCAAGTACATTACAGGAATAATAATACTGTTATCAAGTATATTTATAGTGTACCTGCATGTATGTGCCCATTCAAGCTTTTGTGAGCAAGAGGCACATGGGGTCTGTGTCACTCATCATTTTTTCAATTTAATATTCAATGTAATCTTATATAAATCTTTGAGCTGATGGCATAGCCTCTTTTGTCATTTTTTGGGGTCAGGATTTGAATATCCTTTGTTAAAAGGTACTTGGCTGGATAAACAATAATACATGCTGAATATGTAAATAAGCTAGCTGTCAAGAGTGTCTGTATATATATATATATATATATATATGTGTATATTTGCATTCCTAAACACATTTTATTTTTACTTTTTATGAACAGATTGAATTCTTGTTAGAAATACATTTAATTTGTAACTTAAAGAATATCTATTACATTATCATTATTAAAATATAATAACACAAATAAATTAAATGTTCCTATTGTTCTAAGTGTTGTTTTCTTAGCCAGTTACATGTATATATATGTACATCTGTATCAAGAGGAAGTTTTATGAAATTAAAACCATTCCTTTAAAAGTTCTCCCACAGAAACAACTCAGGTGCTGAAATCTGATATTTCCACTGGTACATGTAGCCCCTTTAATTTGTATAAACTCTTACAATAAAAATGTAGTAGAAAGATCAAGTAGAGAATATACTTCAAATGTCAACAAAAATGTTAATAGGAACAAAACACTGATTTATTTAAATAATTTCAGTATATTACAAAATATGCAAGTCATAGAAAGTATATTTTGTTATTTCTTTTTCACATCTGTATATTTCTTTCAAGCCACTTGTCTCTGATTACAAAATATAAAGAGTTATACATGTTCACATTCCAGTATTAATGTATATATGTTACTGATGATAAGCCCATGCTCACAAAGAAACCCACTCATTTGTTTAAACATGTTTTTAACAAATTAGGTACTTTTCTTGAAGTGTTATGATGGGTAAACCGTTTCTGTGTAAAAACGAGTCATTCCAATTGAAATGTCTCGCCTACGCCCCTGCTTAAACCATCAATGCACCTATCGGAGAAACTAATTTAAATGCAAAAACTTAATGTTGATGGAGATGCTGACAAAGTCAATGGACCATGAAACGTAGGCCACATCCATCATTTGATACATGGGTTGAGATGTACTACCCAAGGCGATGCATCTACAGTCCAAGTTTGGTTGGTCTAGCACTTATACTTTCAGTGAAGCTAACTTAAACGCAAAAACTTATTGTTGACACTGGAAAAGTAACACCTTATTCTTGCTTCCAATTCATGGCGGCGGCGAGATTAAAACTCTTCCAGATAAGTACATATTTAACTCTGCTTGTTAGGAAAAAGTTCCGTGGGCTTATCGAAGCTAAAATACACCGGCAGTAACAAACACATAGCGATTCCATGACTTGTTACTCATGTCTATCATGTATATCTAACTGAATTGATTTTATTTTAAAAAAAAAACCAAGACTTATATCGAGTTGTTCTTTTGAAACTTAAAAATTAATTAACAAGAGTTAGACATTCTAACAATGACATTGTCAATTCACTGACAATGTTGCTTTACATATGACGATTCAGGCACGTAGGAATTTTTATTTGGGGTGATAAATTCACAAAATTTACAAAATTTATATAGCTATGCATATATGCTTTATATCAGAATTTCATTATTATTCAAATTTTAAATTATTTTTGAATTTTGATGCAGACCAGTTGTAAAATTTAAGCATCCATTAATGTACTACATTGCAGATGAATATCTAAAATGAAAGAGGAAAAAGACGCTAATCTTCAAACAACCATCTCCTCATTGTTCAGGATTTTGACCAATAAAAAAAACCCAGAAAAAAAATAATCAATAGATTTATTAATACTTAATATGTTTACCCAAAAATCTCTGTCATATAATGGACGAGTTTAACCTTTTCACCCCTATGTCATTATTTAGACTCAACCATACATTGATATGGATGAGTCCATTATTGTCTACAGCAGTGAAAGGGTTAAGTAGTAGAAATTATACTTACCGAAAGCTTAGTTCGTAAAACAAATTGTGACTTGCAAATCGCAAACTTTTTGTCAAAAGTGTTGACAGCTGAATTACAAAGATATAGATATAGTCATGGAATCACAAATTGTATATATATAAATGGGTTAACCAGATATATACTAGAACCAGAATTAAAACTTGCATGGAGCAAAATAAAAACCATTCCACTGCTAAGAGTATGGAATGAAAGTTCTTAATAGTTTACTTTTAAATCACTAAATTTTCACGAATATAATTATGTACCGATTTTTATGATCATTCTCCAACCATCATAGTTAGAAGAATTGGAATATGTAAAAGAAACACAGAAAGATCTGTGACATTTAATTGTTAGAATAAAGTCTTTGATTATGATTTCCTTGCAAATTAATGCAAAAATAAACATTTGAGAAGATCTAAGTGAGCTTTTGTTAATGCATGTAATAACTTGACTGTGTGCTGTTTATCTCATTCCAAATTTACTTACAAGTATCACCTGTTCCAGACCTTGGTGAAATCATTTAAGCATAGATGATAACATTTCAAAGAAACCATCACCCATTGAATTAATAAATTAAAGTGAAATTACATATGTCTTATATGGGCAATCCCCATACCAAACCATATATGTACATAAAAAGATCAAATGACTACCAACCATTTTATTTCTAAAGTACTCTAAACTATGAAGGAACATCTAAGTAAAATTGAACCTCTCCTTAATGTTTGTATAATATGATTGTCAAAATGACCATTATTAAAAGAGAAAAAAACACTATTGTACATTTTAATGCATATACAGATGCATTGTCAGATTAAAACCAATGAAACCTATATTATTGTAACCTGTTTTATCTGAACCCATATTATTCTGACAACCTACATAATTCCACATAATACTGTAATCCAATTTCTCATGAGCAACCAAACATGAAATGTGTATTCTGACGTTCTATCTGATATGACCAATGAACCGTGTCCCACGGGGCAAGAGAAATATTGGCATTATTAAGAGGTTTGGCGATAAATTGAAGGAAATGTACAAAAACAAGAAGCCCATGGGCCTTAACGGTCACCTGATATATTTTACAGAGAGTTGTTTTTGTTTTTAACATGAACAGAAATATTATTCAAAGTGACAAAAAACAATAAAACCGCCTTATTCAATATTTAGCATACAGATTTAAGACTAAAAAGTATTTGAAACTAGCACTTCTGATTCTAAACAAGGAAAATGAAGAAATTTTAGCACACTGACTCCTTTGGACCCCACCCTACTGCCCTTGGGGGTAGGGTTGGCTCAAAATTTTCAAAGTATCAAACTGTCAACTCAGGGTTATAATTCCAATGTAATACAGTATTCAATGTATCATTTGCCATTATAAACCAAAATAAATTTTGCCCCCCCCCCCCCCCCCCATTCTTCCCCAGGGGGTAAACGTGCTAATGCTAACCCAAATTGAATTACTTCCAATGGAAATTAAACAAATGTTGGTCCAAAATGTGATTTCCCTATATAAACTATAGTTAAGTTTACCCCCTCCCCAGGGGTAAGCGTGAGACTCCAGGGTCATGAAATTCACAATTTTGGTAAAGCACCTTAAAGACCCTGCCATCTATGAAGAGTGTTTGATTCTATCATATCTGGGTCTTAAGAAGAAGAATTTTGAAATTTTAGTCAATTCAACCCTTTTCGGCCTCACCCATCAGCCCCTGGGGGTCAGTCAGGGCTCATATGTGCATACTATCAAACTGCTACCTAATACTGATAATGCTAACCCAAATTGAATTACTTCCAATGGAAATTAAACAAATGTTGGTCCAAAATGTGATTTCCCTATATAAACTATAGTAAAGTTTACCCCCTCCCCAGGGG
>NW_018404940.1:2003826-2068481 GCF_002113885.1 Mizuhopecten yessoensis | reverse complement strand
GAAAGAGGGGGGGGGGGGGGGGGGGGGATTTTAAAATTTGTCGACAGTAAACAAAGTGGAAAAAACAACAAAGGGCATTATATCGAGGTTTTACTGTTTACATATAGACATTCTACAGTGTAGGTAAATTGATTTTTACACTGGTATATGTACAACATACATGTCCCACACCACGAGACTTTATCGGAGGTGAAAATCTGTGAGATTTTGCCTCACGACGTGAGATTTGGCATGTATGGTACAATGTACCTTGATCTTTTAAGAGCCATCTGTCCTTTTCTAATCCTAGTGCTCTATCCTTTCACCATAATTAACTAACTAACCTTTCAAACAATGTCTACTATATTGTTTTGTTTTTTTGATTTGGGAATCGTCTGCATTCATCTTAATTTTCCAAACTGCTAAACACCCAGGACACTTTTATGTTAAGAGCAGCAATTAAGGGCATCATATGTTTACCCCTACTGAGCAATAAAATTTGTCAAAACATGTTTTCTAGTAATGAGTAATAACTATTACACAAACAAACATTGTAATTGCATTTTATCACATAAATTATCACTTTGACACCAGAACAAACTTTTGTCTCAGAACGCAATAAAATTACAATGAAATGTAACCTTCGTTTATTTAGTTCAAGAGTTATTGGGCATTCGTGATTTTGGCAGTACACCTATTGACAACACTGTAAAAGCATAGATTTGAGGAGAAATTTTCCCATTTGACACTTCTCATTGTTCAAGGTTTTCAAAATTTGTAACAGCAATATATGATGATGCGGTTAAATATATTTCATTTTGTGTAAATATGTTTTGCCTGTTCATTTTTGGCGCTGATTTTGTAAATTCAAAATCAACAAATTGTTAATTACAACATCTAAGCCCCCCCCCCCCCCCCCCCCCCNCATATGTATAGTATCTACATTAATAACAAAAACACTTTTTTCTCATTTTTTAACAAAAACAACACATGGATATTTTTACAATGGAATGTAAAAAGCTAACAGTTGGAGTGACCATATATAAAATTTTCAAACAAAGGAATGATTAAAAAGTAATTGTATTTTGTATTAAGAATAATTTGAATGCTAAGAAATGCATATATTGAATATACTAATAATGAACCATGATTTTCTCATAAAACAATACACAAGGTATATATACACATGTACCTTGGTATAAGGAAATGCTGAAGTGTGATACTCAAACTCATTATATAACGATGTTTTCAAGCGGCAAAAAAATTGGCAAGTTGTTTTTCTTCAAAATACAATGGAATGTATTTAAATGCCTCATATATGCTATACTACTTCAATGAAGTTTGGCAACATGTGAAAATAAAATTCAAATAATTTGTCAACTCCTCACAATAATTAATCATTGACGATAATATGTAATGGTTTCCTGTTGAAAATCATTTCTATTGCACAAGTGTGGCATATGATAACTTCTTAATTTTCTATTTTTCTGTGACACTCCTAAAAATATTGAAGTGTTCTGCCATACTTAAGATTCACAATGGTTATTAAGTACAGAACCATTCTGTCAATTATATTTTTACTTCTCTAAATCAATGAAAACAACCCTGTATTGAAAAGTGTGAGGGTTTAGAATGTCAAAATCTCCTTACATTGTTCAGTGGAATATGCCTTTATGACATCAGTGTTCTGATGTACCAACCCAGGACAATTCTGAACACATACTGCAATCTTTCTGATTGGTTAACACATATTCTTCAATCTTTCTGATTGGTTATTATACTCATATTTTTTTCATTCTGTATTTTCACTTATTTAAATCTGTGCTCTTTTCACTAGCGCATATTTTCATTTATGATGATTCTCACTAAAGTGAAAAATAACTCTTTATTTAATGAATGATTCCCAATACTTCACTAAATTAAAACAAATTATTCTTTCCAAAAAAATCAAAACAGTAAATTGATTTTTTATTTTAACTAATTTCTAATAAACCCAAAAAACATGAAACGATGTCATCAAACATTCATTTAATTTATAACTACAGAAGATCAACTTGGTTATAGCTTAATAACAAGGTGAAAATAATTTAAAACATTTCGGGGTAAAAAAAATAAAAAAAAATGAATTTCATTTATATATCAGGTAGACATTTTTACTCTACCCACCCTTCTACATACAAAGTACTACTTAATTGTCAAGAAGTTTTCGCTTAAAAATTTGAAATTATAAATTCAAATGACAATGAATTCTGAAATTTAATATATTCATTAAAAAAATCAGGATAACTAGTTCATCCTGTATGTATGGACGCGACAGGAGAGGCAGTGAAAGTTTTGATGTCGGCACTATGCTATTTACATACTGTAAAAGAGGAAATTTCCGAAATGTGGAAACATACAGTAAAACCTTGACATAATGCCTCTTAGTACATTTACCACCTCCTTTACCGCCAAAACATTTAATGTCCAATTCTCTAATTTTGTTAAGAATTTCTTTTTTCATTTTTCTCAACTTGTTGTGAAACCCCTTTATAATGCCAAAGTTTCTCAAAACAAATGGTGGCAGTTTAACAAGGTTTTACTGTATAGATTTCAGAACCATTGTTCTGAACAGCGACAATTCCGACACCACAATCAGTTCAGTGGTTCATTACACAAACATTTCCACAGGCAAGAATTTCCACCTGTACAGTAACGACTTTTTATCAGTTTTTCTTGTTAAATACTGTATAGTGTGAACACGTTTGTATATTTTCAGGTCAGGTAACCGTGAAATGTGAATATTTATTATGACAATTACAAAGAGAGTCCCATCACTACTCTACTGTAAAGTTACTTTTCTGTTAAATTAGTCATTATTTCTTTTAAACTTTGACAAAATCAGTCATAGGTTGTTGATCTTTTTAGGGAATAGGAATATTTAGATTTTTTTCCAGTAATATTGCTGTCAGGTATTGACAAATACAACAGGATGCTCAGTAGCATATAAACTCCCAGATTTATAATTCTGAGGTCCAGTAAATGAATCATCACAGAAAAATAGGAAATTAAATTCTATTTATTTTAAACAAATCTGAAGTTAGCAAATTGCAGAACAAATTAGAACTGTTCACTGTTGGCAATACAAAACAGTGTACTAGGAGTATCTACCTTACCTTTCTTTGCAAATAACACTAGACTAAATAATTGCAAATTGCAAATAAGATACTGCATGGATTTGTATTTTCTTTACCAATGTAAAAACAACCCCATCATCATGTGAAGTCATAAGTGCATAAATTAAAAAGGATAATCAAGATAAAACAAGGTTATATATAATAACAAAGTACTTCGAATTAAAATTCATAAAACATCCGAACCTTCACCCAACATGTATTACTTATTATACAATGTATTAAAAACAATCTATTCACATTGTATTTTATATATATATATAACAAGAAAATGTATAGAAAATATTAACCTGCATAAATCTTATTTCTAATGTACAACTTACCGACATATAAATGCCTTTATCACCAAGGCACAATTTCTTCAAGCAAGACAGGAATATTACAAGAAGCAAAAGAGAAACCTGTCTTAGCCAGATACCCTAGATAAGAGAGGGTTCAGTTTAGACAGGTGATATGGTATTTATCTAAAAATTAGCTGGATATGTCAAATATCTCTTGTATATATATTGATATGTATAAAACACAAATGACAAGAGTTTCTTGTAGAACCTCCCCAGTGATATGTATATATAAATTATCTTATTCATTAACATCAATACCCAGTTAATCATTAACTGTAGGGTTAATCTCCATCTGATATGTTATTTTGTGATTATTTTGGACAAAATGGACCAATATTTATAACATTTAGTATGAAGTATAACATTCTATTTTTTTAAACACATTAAAATTAAAACAAAGTTTGGCTGTAAAGGGAGATAACCTGACACTATTATAGAAATTTATTTTCACAAACTGTCAACAAAAAAGGCTTAAAGGTGTAAGCTCTTTTAAATAATCAAACAAAATTTACAAAATTGACCAGTTATCTCCCTTTACAGTGAAAAAACTCATTTTTGAGATAGACATACATATATTTTAATTTTCTCTGAATACAAAAACGAGACAAAAAGTTACAATAAGCTACGAAGACTGGTCCATGTAATCAAAATAATTGAAAAAAATCATGATCAGACAGTAATAGATTAAGCATAGTAGTTATATATTAACAACACCGCAATGTGACACACATTCACAACTCTGTATTACAAAACACTGTATCACACACAAACTGTCTAACACACATATGTAACTAGGATAACCAACCCCTGGCACTTTGTTTGTCTTTGGTATTTTACAGATTTGAATTATCTTTTCTCAAAGCAGATCATTCCACAGGCACAGAAATTGTTAAAAAATGAAACCTAATGCATTTTGGAGGTCCTAAATACCAATTTTATGGACAAGGTTTTCATCCGTATCCAGAGGCACGTGATCAGTGTTTACAAAAACACTGGTCTATCACAGTTTATTTTCAGCGGCAAAAGTTGCATTTGTCTATTTTTACACGTACATAGATTAAAGCAATGAAATTAAAATATACTTCTATTAGCTGTTTAGTGTTTATCTCTCCATTATGATTAACTAATTCCTGGTAACAACTTTTTGGACTTCTATTTAATCAGTGTTATTATGACTTGAAGAAATACATATTTTCAAAATAACATAAAACAGCCCATTGTCTAAACACAATTACACTTTCAGTGTAAAAAGTAGGTGAATGGAATACAAAACCATGAAGATTACATATGAAACCATGATTTACAAACCAAACCATGGACATCACATGTCAAACTGTGGAATTTACATATAAAACCATGGACATCACATGTCAAACCGTGGAATTTACATACAAAACCATGGACATCACATGTCAAACCATGGAATTTACATACAAAACCATGGTCATCACATGTCAAACCGGGAATTTACATACAAAACCATTGACTTCACATGTTAAACCATTGACATTACATACAAAACCATGGACATCACATGTCAAACCGTGGAATTTACATACAAAACCATGGACATCACATGTCAAACCATGGAATTTACATACAAAACCATGGTCATCACATGTCAAACCGTGGAATTTACATACAAAACCATTGACTTCACATGTTAAACCATTGACATTACATACAAAACCATGGACATTGCATGCTTAACCATGGACTTAACAAATAAAACCATATACTTTACATGTCAAATCTTAGACATTACATACTAAACCACAGACTTAATTCATACATCATGTAAAATCATGGCCATAACATATTTCTTTAAAATTTAATCCAAACCTACATTAAATGTAAAAATAGCTTTTAAGCTGTAAAAATCTGAAAGATGAACCCAGCTCTTTGTGGCTGATCACAGATTAAGAATTCTGATAAAATTTTAAGGAAAGATAAAAATCTGCTGGCAATGTGTTAATAAAAATTTGGGGGTTTTATACGAAATAAACCATTTGGTACCTAACTAGTGCATAAATCTTCACATAAATATAATTGCATATTTTAGTTTATAAGGACTAGGTTATCACAACGAATACAAAAGTGTTTAAGTGACACCATTATGAAAACATTAGTGATTAGCTCTTTCCTTCCTTGCATCCAAAGTGAAAGACATATGGAGTCGATCCTCAGGCTTAGGCTAGAGTTAACTCCTATACAGGAAGTGAAAGCCTCGATGAGGAATCACTGTCACTGTCTTCTAAACACACATAATCCGATACCCCCCCCCCCCCGTAAATCCATTTAAAAGACTAAGAAAACAATAAACTTGCATTCAATTGGAATGTGACACTGCATATTCAATATTTCTAGTGTACAGATGTATACATAAATACTTTCCATTTTGTAGAATAAACATCTGCAGCTCAAAAATATTTCTCTGTTTGTGTCTTATCTGTTAGGTAAGGCAGCATTTATAAAGATCAACATTACAGATTTACACCTAAAACTGCAAGTATATAATTTGTGACACAGAGGACGGTTCCTGACTTTCTGAAATCCTCTCCCAGGTGTGTTGTATGTGACAGGTACGGACGGTCTTTGGATCAATATTCTGATTTAACACCTGAAAATCCAGGTGTTATTGGACAGGTAAGGCCACCAAGTTAAGGCAAGAAATACTTAGGTGTGTTCATATGGAATCTGTGTCCATCAAAGTAGCCATGACCAGCATGAAAATACCCAAATCTGAAACAGAAATAAAAACAAATTGAGCGAAGGCTCACATGAATATAATCCCCCCTCTCCCCGCCAACTTACTCACTCCCCACCCACCCATATGGAAATAGCTTATAATAAGACATAGTCTTTAGTCTTTAATCAGTTTTAACCTTGACTGATGAACACCAAAATCTAATTAGATGTAGAACTCAATGTTATTGTGTAAATTTGAACTTAAAATGTTCAGGTGTTCATTTCATATATTTTACACCAGCTACACAGACAGACACATGGACAAAGTGATTACTACATACCCATGTGGGAGATTTAAAAACTGTTTTCATTATAAGGTTGGTTTGAAATATTTTAGAAATTGTTGTGAATCAGAATGGCTTTTACTTCCAGTTTTATCCCCTGGTAAAACATGACATGTAAACCGGGCCTCAACTGTCATGATGCCATAATACAACACCTTTTTATCTTTGGTAAATGAATATGTTATCACTTAAGGCTGTAGATACCTGGTGTTGAATTTAAGAATTCCGTCGACTCGACTGGAATCCGTGACCACTCTCGTGTTATCCTTGAAGTCATTTTGATCTTCTGGAATCTGGAATTTTGCCAGTTGAACTTCGGTGTCGCTCAGGCCCCCATGGGTGATCCTAGCATACCCTAGTCTGTAAAAATTCCGAAAGTGGGTATCATCATATTGACATACACACTGTATGAATTAATTAAATTAAAACATTGCTCATTTCAACCAAATTTATTGATAAATCAGATACAACAACTTACAAGGTCTCTATAAATCTAAAGAAATCTGAAGTTGTAAACTGATGTTACAGTTCAAAAGAAGATGGAACTAAAACACTGTTCTACAATGAATTCTACAAAGGGTGTCAAGTACCATCAGGACTGGCACTATCATGAAATATTAATTTTAAGTCATTTTGCACAGGCATATTCCAAATAAAATGTCCTGCAATGCCTCTTATAGAATTGCAGTTTTTTAAAAACAAAATTTGGCTGTAAAGGGAGATAACTTGACGCTATTATAGAAATTTATTTTCACAAACTGTCAACAAAAAAGGCTTTAATAAAGGTGAAAGCTCTCTAAAATAATCAAACAAAATTTACAAAATTGACCAATTATCTCCCTTTACAGTGAAAAAACTCATTTTTGAGAGACATACATGTATTTTGAAAAATAAGAATAGAACAAAAAAACATAACTTTCTTGAGTCAAACTCTGGATCGGCCTACTGGGGATCCTACACTTTAATTTAACGTTGCTAACCAGGAATTTATAATGGTCGGGCAGGTGACCCAATACCTTTTCAGGTGCCATTAGGGAGTTAAACCCCAGCTGTCTTAATGAAAGGCGAGTGCACTATTCTCTGGGCCACTTATTCACATTCAGTATGAATTTGACTGGCCTTGACCTCATATTCTGTACTTACCTTATAAGGTCACGGTACATAATGTACTCACACCACCTGTCCCGGTCAGTCTGGTCAATGTCCTTCACCCGACCTTTCTTCAGCAGCTTTTTGTAGTCTCGACTACCAGGGGCAGATGTCACGTAACCCAGAAATATTACAGGGTTTGGGCTGGGGAAAAATTAATAAAATAAATTGAGCCAGAAAAAGCTTTGATATCAGATGTTGAAATTTTTCAAGTTGGTTATTCCAGGTTAACTGCTATCCATCCCCAGGACTCCCAAATAGGAAAGTTTAGTTCACGGCTAGGTTTCCTGCCGATGTCTTCAAGTGATATCAGGAGACATTTTCTACATCAGCACTCCATGTGGTCATACAATCTAATACAGAAGATTTTTTCCCTATGAACATGTGCCTGTCATTTGACAAATTGACATCTCTATCTGATCTGCAGAGAGGCCAGCAGGCTAAGTGTCGACAGAAAAAATTTGTATGACAATCAATTAGGCTCTCAGTGCACAAATGGAATCAGGGTTACAAACCAAGATAATGTCAAAATTGGTTGTGCAGTGTGAAAATGCATCCAAAGATAATTAGACCATGTTCTGATGTAAAGTTAATTAGACCATGTACTGATGTAAAGTTAATTAGACCACGTACTGATGTAAAGTTAGTTAGACCACGTACTGATGTAAAGTTAGTTAGATCATGTATTGATGTAAAGTTAATTAGACCACGTTCAAATGTAAAGTTAATTAGACCATGTACTGATGTGAAGTTAGTTAGACCACGTACTGATGTAAAGTTAGTTAGACCACGTACTGATGAAAAGTTAGTTAGATCATGTATTGATGTAAAGTTAATTAGACGACGTTCAGATGTAAAGTTAATTAGACCATGTAATGATGTAAAGTTAGTTAGACCACGTACTGATGAAAAGTTAGTTAGATCATGTATTGATGTAAAGTTAATTAGACCACGTTCAGATATAAAGTTAATTAGACCATGTACTGATGTAAAGTTAGTTAGACCATGTACTGATGTAAAGTTAATTAGACCACGTACTGATGTAAAGTTAATTAGACCACGTACTGATGTAAAGTTAATTATACCACGTACTGATGTAAAGTTAGTTAGACCACGTACTGATGTAAAGTTAATTAGACCACGTGCTGATGTAAAGTTAATGAGACCACTTACTGATGTAAAGTTAATTAGACCACGTACTGATGTAAAGTTAATTAGACCACGTTCAGATGTAAAGTTAATTAGACCATGTACTGATGTAAAGTTAGTTAGACCACGTACTGATGTAAAGTTAATTAGACCATGTACTGATGTAAAGTTAGTTAGATCACGTACTGATGTAAAGTTAATTAGACCACGTTCTGATGTAAAGTTAATGAGACCACTTACTGATGTAAAGTTAATTAGACCACGTACTGATGTAAAGTTAGTTAGGCCAAACAAAATTAATTACTTGGTTCTCAGGCCATTTTTTTTCAAAAGAGATGCGGCAGGGAGGTATTTTTTTTTATCATTATACATTGCAAAAATGAGACGAGGGCGTTTTTTTTTATTGTGTAGTTTGTAAACCGTTCATTGTGAGCATTACCTTGTCATTTTATAGTTGTGTAGAGACCCGTCATAGAGCAAGCCTCCGAAAATCCCCCCACGATGTTCCAGACAAGAATCACGAACCCCTCCAGTCCTTATTTGTAACGAAATGAGCGCCATTTGTACACGAGACAAAGTCATAATCGTTTATGCTTGCCTGTATATCAATTTCCTTATCTTTATTCAAAAGTTTTCGGGACTTGGGTGACTAACGAGTAAAAACGACATGTTGACTAATTTTCCGGATTTTTTTAAAGATAGTGGCTGGCGCATTCACGTTTTTTTTTTATTACTTTCACGATAAAATCAGCAATGCAGTGCCCTAATTGAAATGCGCGCAGGCCTGAGAACCAAGTAAATTTGTCCTTACCTGTTGTCCAGTTCTTTGGCCAGGAACTTCGCCTGCAGCTTCCTGTCCAGAATGTCGCGGTCATTGCCCATGTGAGTGACCACAAAGTCGACGGCCTGACCACTTATGTTGACACTCGCGGTCACTGCTGGAGCTAACTCTCCTGTACAGAATATATATATTATTTAACAAGTGAGAGTTGACGATGAAATTTTTGATTTTTCTAACTTTATAATCTTGAATTATACTAGACCAGAAAAGGATACTTTTTCCGAAAAACTTTGTTTGCAGTTTGGAAAGGGATTTTTAAGAAGACAAAAAGTATTTTTGATAATTTACAGAAAATGTATCTCTTACAGGTCAGGTGCCCAAGAGAGCAATCAATTTTCAAATCATTCTTTATCTTTGCTATTTTTTTATCCTTGTTTTGGCACACAGCAGTCATTTTAATACAGGTTTTCTCCTTTAAGTGTTTGGTCCTGCAGGAGCTTACTGTGTTATAAAGGGCTGTTTAGAATGTACCAACTAAAATCAAACACTAATTACCGTGCGGGGAAGGCAGAAGGTGGTGTGTAGACTTGATGATTGGATACTTGGACAAAATCAAATTCCTGAAATCAAACAAAAAATTTGTAATTATTACCACAAGATGATTAGGATTAGTTGCTGGAATATTCTCTGACCATCTATGACAGGTAAATGTTTGCCATTCCTGATAAAGACTATTCTCTGACCATCTATGACAGGTAAATGTTTGCCATTCCTGATAAAGACTATTCTCTGACCATCTATGACAGGTAAATGTTTGCCATTCCTGATAAAGACTATTCTCTGACCATCTATGACAGGTAAATGTTTGCCATTCCTGATAAAGACTATTCTCTGACCATCTATGACAGGTAAATGTTTGCCATTCCTGATAAAGACTATTCTCTGACCATCTATGACAGGTAAATGTTTGCCATTCCTGATAAAGACTATTCTCTGACCATCTATGACAGGTAAATGTTTGCCATTCCTGATAAAGACTATTCTCTGACCATCTATGACAGGTAAATGTTTGCCATTCCTGATAAAGACTATTCTCTGACCATCTATGACAGGTAAATGTTTGCCATTCCTGATAAAGACTATTCTCTGACCATCTATGACAGGTAAATGTTTGCCATTCCTGATAAAGACTATTCTCTGACCATCTATGACAGGTAAATGTTTGCCATTCCTGATAAAGACTATTCTCTGACCATCTATGACAGGTAAATGTTTGCCATTCCTGATAAAGACTATTCTCTGACCATCTATGACAGGTAAATGTTTGCCATTCCTGATAAAGACTATTCTCTGACCATCTATGACAGGTAAATGTTTGCCATTCCTGATAAAGACTATTCTCTGACCATCTATGACAGGTAAATGTTTGCCATTCCTGATAAAGACTATTCTCTGACCATCTATGACAGGTAAATGTTTGCCATTCCTGATAAAGACTATTCTCTGACCATCTATGACAGGTAAATGTTTGCCATTCCTGATAAAGACTATTCTCTGACCATCTATGACAGGTAAATGTTTGCCATTCCTGATAAAGACTATTCTCTGACCATCTATGACAGGTAAATGTTTGCCATTCCTGATAAAGTCTATTCTCTGACCATCTATGACAGGTAAATGTTTGCCATTCCTGATAAAGTCTATTCTCTGACCATCTATGACAGGTAAATGTTTGCCATTCCTGATAAAGTCTATTCTCTGACCATCTATGACAGGTAAATGTTGGCCATTCCTGATAAAGACTAGAGTTTCAAGCCCATCCTAAAGCAAATGTTTCCTGACATAGCTCCATTATTTTACTGGTCCTTTTCGATAATTAGATGTGTGGTGTTGCCAGCTGGTGGAAGGCAAGAATTTCTGTCACCTTGATGTGTATTTAGCCGGGTAGTCCTATGTCTGAAGTAGCTAAAATACCCTCTGGGCTTATCGGGTAATCCTATGTCTGAGGTAGCTAAAATACCCTCTGGGCTTATCGGGTAATCCTATGTCTGAGGTAGCTTAAGTACCCCCTGGGAATATCTGAGAATTAGATGGTGTCCAATGGATGGTCAGCTCTTCTTGTTCACTCCAAATGTGGACTTACCCCCATGTGTGATCTTTGGTGGCAGGTCCAAAGTCCACGTGCATGTCCAGTCTCTCCCCCAGCCAGAGACCAAGGTCATTGTTACCAAGGAAAGGTTTGGAGGCATCACTCTCCAGTAGGGTCACTACATCAGCACCTACAGCACAGGGTCAAGGCCACAGAACTTAAACTATATTTAACAAGGACAAGTTCGTTTAACATAAAACCAAAGTTCAAGGTTATCAAAGAACAGCAAATAATAATGATTAAACTATAGTAGCAGTTCACAATTCAATACAGTATTTTGAAGATTTTTTTTACATTTTTTTTGCAATACTTTTTTTGGAAAAAAAGAGGCAGGAATTATATTATACAAATATGACAGGGAAATGTAAAAATACAAGGGCCTGATAACAAATCTTAACAGTAAAAACATGCAGTACTCAGTGTTCTCCCCAGGCTGTTTTTGCAGCATAGCACCATGCTCCTATAATTTCTTGCCATGCTGCTATCATAGATCTTCTCTGCCATATATATATTCATAGTAAATCTCAAGTTACCATGCTGCTTTGATTTTACATAGAGTGCTGCTTTAACAGAAATATTGAAATACCATGCTTCTTTCAAAACATTCTGGGGAGAACACTGGTACTAATCTCCATTACAACACATGAACAATTCTGAAAGTAAAGATGGGACAAACCGAAATAATTCTATAAAATAAAACGATTTGTTTTCTACCTACAGGTTTTCCTAGAAAATATATTAACCAGGATTCAAGCCTCTGACAAATTGTTTTCTTGATTGTCTACAGATATCTGCCCACACACCTACTTCCTCGATATCCAGGGTCTACGCTCACCTACGTCCTCGATATCCAGGGTCTACACACACCTACGTCCTCGATATCCAGGGTCTACGCTCACCTACATCCTCGATATCCAGGGTCTACGCTCACCTACGTCCTTGACATCCAGGGTCTACGCTCACCTACGTCCTCGATATCCAGGGTCTACACACACCTACGTCCTCGATATCCAGGGTCTACGCTCACCTACGTCCTCGATATCCAGGGTCTACGCTCACCTACCTAGAGAGGGTAGGTGGGCGTAACCCCTGGATATTGAGGATGACACACCTATTGCTCGTTAATATTCTCACCTGTGTCTTTGATCAGTTGTGCTGACCTCTCTAGACTCGGCCAGCCTTTATTATCGTAACCAAAGTGGTAGGTCCATATCATGGCGGAAAATACTTTTGGCTGTTGTGAAAGAAACCATATACATTGACACAAAATATTATATATGGTCCATATTTTAACTCCCACATTTCAATCTCTGAAAAAGCTTTGTAACCTCATACTTAAAATTTTGAACTGAACAAAAATGGAAACTTTTCTTTTATAGATGTGGAAAGATTATTAATCTTTAAACTGACCACTCTGATAAGGCAGCTAATGCTATATTGATTCAAACATGTCATTCTGATTGATAAGTCTCCCGTGTGTCCTGCTTTGACCATCTATGCACATATCAGAGTAACTAACTTAAACGCAAAAACTTAATGTTGATGGAGATGCTTACAAAGTCAATGGACCATGAAAGGGAGATTCCTGAGTTTGGCCCTAAAATTGAGTATTTTCAACCAAAGAATTTGCTAAACTCTCATATTTCTAGAATCTGATTATTTCATCTGAAAGAAGAGAATAGACATTGACATTTGTTTTCTCAGTTTTACAGCCGAATACAGTCTGTTTCCCCTAGCTAACAAGAGAACCGAGGGGCGGAACAATATACGCCCGTCGAATGCCATATAGCGTTATATATTTTCTTACATTGAAATAAGATCTGCATCATTCAAAGAGCGGTTAGCTGACATGCTATAAAAATGTAGGAGATAATCTCCAGATTAAAACATCAAATACCAAAATGAACAAAGGGCAATAACCTTTGCAAAAATCGTCGAATCAAAATTCTTTTCAGGGAAACACAACAACATATCATAATTATTTAGCCTACTAAGTTTTAAATAAATCTGTCAAAAAATGTAGGAGAAGATCTCCGGACAAAAAATCAAATACTGAAATAAACAAAGGGCAATAAGGTTAGGAAAAATTGTCGAATCAAAATTCTTTTAAGGGAGACACAACTTCATATCATGATTATAATATATACTAAGTTTCAAAGAGATCTGTTGAAAAATGTAGGAGGAGATTTCTGACAAAAATCAAATACTGAAATGAACAAAGGGCAATAACCTTTGGAAAAATTGTTGAATCAAAATTCTTTTATGGGAGACACAACTTCACATCATGATTATAATGTATACTAAGTTTCAAAGAGATCCATTGAAAAATGTAGGAGGAGATTGCCGGACAAAAATCAAATACTGAAATGAACAAAAGGCAATAACTTTTGGAAGGATTGTCGAATCAAAATTCTTTTACAGGAGACACAACTTCATATCATGATTATGATGTATACCAAGTTTCAAAGAGATCGGTCAAAAAATGTAGGAGGAGATTGCTGGACAATCAAAAGTTTACGCTGGGCAGACGGACGGACAATGCCATACCATAATCCTCTCGTCAAATTTGACAGTCGTATAAAAAGTGCCTTATTTTCCCAAAACGACCAAAAATGAGGAATATGTTCCCAATTTCAGTATAAATAATGCTACATTTTTTCAATTCATAAAGGTACAGGCTGTTGTAAAATTAAGTTAAAAGTTACTTAGCCCTTCAGGCCATGAGGTAAGCTTAAAGTTAATCATAACGTTTCATATTGATCTGCTTACCTTATCAGGGTCTGTTGGATTCTGTTTTATATTGGACGGCATGGAAGGAATTCTTGCGACAAATCCTAACAAACCGGCACATGTTACCATAATTAACACTGGAATAGACAAACAAAGATATTAAATAAATTGACTTCCGTCACTCACTGTTTCATCATCACCGGCTCATTATATGTGCAATAAAATTGATGATGCCTATTTGGTTACACTACATTGATAGATGATGCAACGGTGATGATGTTTTCAGGATAATAATGCATGTGAGTAGGTAAAGACTAATAGACTACCTTAGGGGTAAAACAGAAAACTCTCAACATAAGGGATAACATCTTAAATGTCTAGCCAGAGGCTTTGTTGAGGGCAAGACATTAAAGATTATTACCCAGAGGATTGATTTTTTTTGTCTTACTTCTATGTTGGGGAATAATTATTTTGCCTCAAATACAAGTGGTAATTTCATGAAATGCAAATGTTGATTGCATAATTTTCAGGAAATCAGAGCTATTGTTGATGTGACTTAAATAATTGTTCTGACAGGGGTATTCCCCTGTCTTTACCCTATAAGTAAGACAGAAATATTTCCCCCTGACCAAAACTGTGGGTATCTCAGTCAACTGGAAGAGAAAAGTGGATGTTTTCCCTAGCAAAAACAGAACAGTACCTGTGAAATGTAAGAGAAATAATTTTCAGTACCCCGACAAAAGCTATTTTTGTCCAGTGCCAGTTCTTACCTAACAGTACTTTTCTGGACGGCGTTCTGTTGTTGTTGATATCAGCGTTTGTTGTTCGACTTGCCATGTTGCTGTTGTTGTTGATTTCAACATGTGCAGTGTGACTCGGAACATTCTTCTGTCCACCTATGTAACAAGTTATGCCCATGATGATCGTGTATCTTAACATAAATTATAACACAAAAAATAAGTTTTTTAACTCGCAATAACCACTCTTGTTGGCCCAGATGAAGCGTGCAAGAGGAAGCCATATTTTATGGAGAATACCCATAAGAACACCAAAGGGAAATTTAGTTTACCATTTTGTAAAGTTGTCTCCCCTTCAAAAATTTGGCTACTTAGGTTAATGTCCTTTTAAAACGTGATTGACGGCAGATAGCTTGATGAATGGACACATAAATGAAAGCACAGAGGAACTTTTTTTTAAAATTTTATAGGCAAAAAAACAGGGATTATGAAATGCTTCTTAGAAAGCCCTACTAAATGCGTCTTCTTCTGAAAGATAAACCCTGACCTGCAAACAGCCCGAGGAAGATGCCTGCCATCACAGCCAGAATGAGGTAGTCAGTGTGTTCTCGTGTGTAAACTCCGCCCGGGACAAAGTTGTAGGCCACTGTCCACACGAAGAAAAATATCTCAACCAGATACACCACCATTACCACGAACAGAGTTCTAGCAGGAGGGCATAAGGTCAATCGGTCAGTCATTTCAGGCCAGATGGACATTGTGTAGACAGCCAGCACTAGACCACCTGTATAACAGTTGCCACACAATTGGATTGAAATAAAAATTGAAAATCCATGTTAAGTTACTCCCATTTATAAACTTGGTCTAGTTACAACTGTTGCCTTTTTTTAAATGCATTTTTTGTAGAAACAGGTTTTTTGTGAATAAAGATTTTTGTGAAAACATTATTTTTATTAAAACATTATTTTTATTAAGACAGTTTTTCTAAGTGAAACAGTATTTTAGTAATTAGGTCACTGACCTATTAATATTGCTATATCCGTCTTCGTCCGTCGTGCGTCGTCCGTTAACATTTTACATTTTCAACTTAGCTGAAATACTGGCAAAGGTATTTCATTGATACTTCATGGGAATGTTACTGACAACTCTCTGACAAGGTGTTGTTATTTTTTGTGTCGATCAGAAATCCAATATGGCCACCATGGCCACCATTTTGAAAAACTATTTCAAACTTTAAGTCCAGTTCTACTGGGCTGATTTAACTGAAACTTGGTAGGAATGATTGACTCGTGGTTCTGCCAAAGTGTTGTTATTTTTCGGGTCGATCAGAAATCAAATATGGCCGCCACAGTAGCCATTTTGAAAAACCATTACAAACTTAGTCAATTCAACTGGGCATATTTAATTGAAACTTGGTAAGAATGATCAACTCATGGTCCTGACAAAGTGTTATTTTTCGGGGTTGATTAGAAATCCAATATGGCCACCAGGGCCGGCCATTTTGAAAAACTATTTCAAACTTTAATTTGAGTTCTACTGGGCCGATTTAACTGAAACTTGGTAGGAAAAATCAAATCATGGTCCTGACAAAGTGTTGTTATTTTTCAGGTTGATCAAACATCCAATATGGCCGCCACGGCCACCATTTTGAAAAACATATTTCAAACTCAAAGTCGAGTTCAACTTGGCCGATTAACGGAAACTTGGTAGGAATGATCAACTTATGTTCTTGACAAAGTGTTGATATTTTTTGGGTCAATCAGAAATTCAATATGGCTGTCACAGCCGCCATTTAAAAAAACTATTTCTAACTTAAAGTCAAGTTCTACTTGGCCAATTTCACTGAAACTTGGTAGGAATGATCAACTCATGGTCCTGGCAAACTTAACTTAAAGTTATACTTAACTTTTATTTACTCAAATTTTGGTAGGGAGGATTGACATCATTATCTCCACTTCGTATTTCAACAACAAAAATTAATACTGTAGGACTCAGGTGACTGTTAAGGCCCATGAGCCTCTAGTTTTTTTTTAATACAGCGTTTCTGTAGATAGATTAGTTTATAAATACAATGTTTTGTCAATACAGTTTTTTTTGTTAACACATCTTTTATGTTAAAATAAAAAAAAATTGCCAACACAGCAATTTTGTGATACATATGCTATAAGGCATGAAGAACAGTATTCTCTGTCGGTCACTAAACACTGAAAATTCAAGATATTCAGAGTGTAGTTAAAAGGATGATACCATTACTTACCAATATATCCCTGCCAAGTCGGGAGATAGTAGAGTGCAGCAAAACTGGCGAGTGCCACCAGCCACCAGACTTTACTCTGGGCCAGTTGTCGTCGTGGCGATAGGTACACACCCACGGCAAGACAAAGTAGGACCAGTGCTCTACAACATCACACAGTGGGGGGACAATGTCATACAGTGTACACCACCATATTAATCATACGGAGTCCTTAGGAACCGAAATATTTCAGCACTATGCACAAATATTTTTAAAAACTGAAATATCTGGACACTGCAAAATATTTAATTTTTTGCTTAATCATATGTTCATGATTGTTCTAAAATTAACAAATTTCCAATAATTTAAATTCATGAAATCAAAAACGCTAAATGTATAAACTTCTTTTAATGTGTTTGGGAAAAATTGGTCATATTCATATAAACATGTTTTTGAATTAGAAGACCTTACCCCCAGGGGTTGGGGAGGGGTCCGTGTGAAGGGTAGCCATGGACGGTCCAACGTATGATTAAGGACACTTCCCCGAAACACCAGTGAGTGAGGTACAGCAGGCTGCCGAATCCCAAGGCTGTGGTCAGCCAGCGTGGACGGTCAACATAGGTCTGCTGACCCACCTTGTGGTCAACAATGTCAGCACCTGTTGATAGCGAAACAGATTCTACGGGTGAAATAACTAGTACTGCTAAACTTAAATTCATTGTTATATTAATTATGTTAACCATATAAGGTGAATTTTTTACTGACATTCCTATCGTTTTGATCCCACAACTAAAATGAAAGGGACATAACTCCTTTTAAAAGGGTTAGAATGAATAAGCTGTAAGGACTGTTATCAGCAATTTTCATTAAGATCTATCCGGTAGTTTAGGAGGAGTATCTGGTACTATATTGGTAAAAGTTCAAAACACAGAAAGTTGAAACCTGGCAAAAAACTGTTATATATGTTTAACATTATTGCTTCTTGTATTACCATACCAAATTTGGAAGGAATTGAATAAAATATAAAAAAAAAGTTCTTGCGTTTTCTATCCAATGTCATGGTCTAGAGAAGGTTTATGAACCAAGGGACATAACTTTATAAAAAAGGGAGATAATCTAATGAAAGTACTTTCGCATATCTCCAAGCTGCAATGATTTTTATCAGCAAATTATTTTGAAATCCATCCAGTAGTTTAGGAGGAGTACACAGTACTATATTGAGTCCACAGACGGACAACCTGATTCCAGTATACCCCCGCAATGAAGTTGGTGGGGTATACTGGAATCAGGTATAACAAGAGGCCCAATGGGCCTGCATCGCTCACCTGGTATAAATCTCACACTTGTAACCTTAAAATTGATCTAAAATAAAGCTACAGGCAAAATATCAGTACTTATGATTAAAATTCATTCAAAAGACCCTGTTATTTTTTTTTAAAACATTTCACCCCTGTGATTGAAAGTCGAACAAAGTCATTATGTTGAACAAATTTTATAGCCTCTCATCTCAGGATGCAACTTGCAAAGTATCAACATCCTGGGACCCATGGTTATTCAGAAGAGGTCGTTTAAAGATTTTAAACAAATTTGACCCATGTGACCTTGAATACAAGTCAAAGTCATTCACTTTGACAAACATAGTAGTCCTTGATCCCAGCATGCTACTGACTAAATATCAACATCCTGAGCCTTTTGGTCATTCAGAACAAGTTGTTTAAATATTTTGAACATATTTGCTCCTTGTGACCTTGAATTTGATTCAAGGTCATACATTTAAACAAACTTGATAGCCCTTTACCCCAGCATGCTGCTGGCCAAATATCATCACCCTGGGCATTTTGGTTATTCAGAAGAAGTTGTTTAAAGTTTTTAACATATTTGACCACTGTGACTTTCGTGCCAGGTGAGCTAAAAATCAATATGGCACTATATAATGTTCTATTTATAAAGATTTTATTATTGAAATCTTTTTACCAGACAAAATGCCTACACACCTGATAAAAACTGTACATACCTGAAATAATTTGATCTATAACAGCAACTGTTGCTATAGCAATGATTATGGAGTTTGATGTATCATTCCACCATGTAGGAATGAAAGACACAAACCAGATACGAGACATCACAAACAACATAAGGCCAAGTATTAGACCCCAGAATGTGTTGGTTCTGGAAAATAAATTTATGCCAAGTTTTTAGCTTATTGCGTGAAGTCATATTATAAACATTTGATGTTTTGTTTCTTAGTAATTTTTCCAATATGAATCTTTAAAACGCAATTTCACTTCTGAAATACTTTTTAAAATATCCTTAATTTTTTAGTTGAAATTGTTATTAAGCTGAAGACACAAAGGCAAAGTCAGCTTCAATTATACGCTTAATACATTCCTTAAAATATTTCTACCTCTTGAGAGGTCAAATCAGTGTACTTGAGTTAAGAATTGACAATTACTGTAGCAAAAAATGTGAACTATTAATGTCAAAAGTAGGTCAAAGAGAGATCAAAGTCACCTTCAAGATCATCATAATGTCTAAGGTCAAGTTCATAACAACCAAAACAACATACAAAAGAAAGCCATTCCTATATTTCAATTTGAAAAAAAAGGTCAGGGGTAGATAATTCAAAACGTCTCTGAATGTCCAATGTGTAAAACTATGATAAACGTCAAATATCATATATATGTTTTTGATTCCATGTTGATTTAGCTGTGGTTTCCAAAGTAATTTTGTTTTGTGTGCAGTGAGAAGAATAAAAAAAAAAAATACTGTTTGTTTAAAAATAAAACTTTAGTTATGTAACCACATGATTAACACATTAAAACACCTATCTGATTGTCATTGAATGCAGACATATACCTATACTTTCCATTGTTTGTATGCAAATCATTCCTATTCACAGAATGAATTACAACCAACTTTAAAACTTTATAGTGATAACATATATAATGAATGTTTGTAGAAACATGTACCTTTTTTCAGGGCTTATCAAAATGTCCTGTCAACGTCAGTGCTCAATTAATTCCTCTGGAAATTTAAAGTCAGCATTCAGAGGTAAAATATCTAGAATACTTTCAGTAACTGTAAACACTCATGGCCTTCTTTTGTACAAGTATGAGAAATAAAATGGTGTGTGACAATGTTCCCCAGAAACCCCCAATGAGGGTTATTTACCCCCAAAACGTAAACAGCTGGTTGTTACCCAGGATTTCATAGGTTTCTCTATGTAACTAAGGACCTAGAAAATCAGAACATTGAAAAAGTATCAAATTTACCACCAAATTCATTGGGAACACATAGACTAGTCATAAGGTCAAGTTTCTTACCTTATCTTGGGATTTGGATTCCATAGGGTGGCAGTAAATACCCACATGGAGACTCCTACTCCTAAGGCAAGTATAGCAAGTCTGCTCAGGGTGGTACCGGCCTGGAACGAGCTGAGGCTAGCCACCACCAGAAGTCGCAGGAAACCAAGGACCCATCGATTCTGTACCAGGCGTAGGATGGAAGGATGACCGAGTACAATGGGAAAGAACCATGTGGCAGCAAAGGTTTCATATCCAGATATGTCTAGTTCATTGAGTGGATAGAACCATATCATAGGTCCAAGACCTTGGAACAAGGACCAAAATACATAACCTGAAACAAAACAGGAACAGATCAACCTTGATATTATCAGAAGTCAAAAAATAAACCTGAAGACCATGGGGAAGATAGATTTTTAGAGACAATTAATTTGAAGAAAGGATTTTTAAATAATCTTTGGGACTAGATGCATCACAGTATATTTGTTTCTGTGGTAATACCAAAAGAAACCTGTTGAATGTATGAATAACTGATTGCTGTGTTGGTGTGTTTATCCTGTCATTTCTTTATGCTCCTGGGTTTTTATCCAAAGTATATTTACATAATACAATGACATTTAAAATGTTAATATACAATGTATAATATGACTGACACAAATTTGGACTCTGTGTAATCCTGCCAAATATTTTAGTTCCAAAATCATATTTGATTTACACATAATATATACCCAGTATACAGTACAACAGGCGAAGACTCAAGGTGATGTCACTCTGTCAGGAGCATGCATGGTCCCTAATACTATCAGCTACATTTAATATAATAAGTCAATATTTCCGATCTACATGCACACAGAGTTTGTTACAAAAGTCTGAAATACACATATGTTATTCTGATATGGGTCACAGCACAGCAGATGTGTATTGTAGACATTTGTAACAAACCCCTGTGATCTTCATTCAGTACTGCAGTAGTATATACAGAATATCTATGTCCATTTGTTTGTAGTGTAAGAGCCACATCACAACTATTAGAGACTGACGTAAGCTTGTATTGTCATACCAAATGATATGGCCATGTATATGAAAGTATAACAGAAGAGGGAAAATGCACGTCCAGACCGGGGTTCAAATTTGGGAGTCCCCCGACCCTCCGAACTCTAGATGGATGCTCTACCAATTGAGCGACCTGGTCATTGACCCGGTCTAGTTCCGCTACATTCCGCCCTCCTTTTTCTAAGTCTTCACCCTCAAAGACACAACTACTTACAACCAAGGTTAGGGTATCCCTTTGCCAAGCATTATACCAAGTGGTTGAAACAATTGTTGGTCACAGGCACCACTTTAACAGGAGAGGAAAAATGCACCACAGCGCCGGGGTTCGAACCCGGGACCCTCCGAACTCTAGACAGACGTTCTTCCCCAAATAAGCTATCTGGTCGCCGACGATCGACCCAATCCAGTTCCGCTATAAAAGTAATACTGATCAAATCACACCTCTCACGAAATATGAGCTATCGTATGGACTATGGCATGCATCCCAAATTTTGTGTGTATTTCGACCAATTAATGTTAGGCTGGGCGGTCAGGAGAGATGCTGGTATCGTTGTAGCCCGCGTTTCCTCTAGCCCTTACACCAGACCTATTTATCAAAATGTCAAGTCTGGTGTCGGGGCAAGAGGAGACGCGGGTCGTTGGTACGTGTACATGACAACTAAATGGTGAACATATCGACCTTCTTCAATTACCATGTATGGTTTCCCGGCAAATTGCACGAAGTGAATCGTGCTCGATGGTTTTCGGTTTATGAGTGGATGTCATAGTCCTTGGTGAAAGTCATCTAGGATAGCCTGCTGTAACGAAAATTGTTCGAAAAAGTATTTCCTTCCGCGTCTTAGTATCTTCAAGACGCTTTAAGTTTATTTTTGTTTTTGATTAAAGCGTTTGATCGACTCCGATAAAGACTGTACTGAAACAAAATAAAAACAAAACACTGGACAGATAATCCGGAATTCGGAAAAAAACAGGCGCCCTTGGATAGGCATTTCCTGTGGTATTACAAAACAAAATATCACGATGACTTTTAATTACGATTGACATTAGATATACTAGTAAAGCTCATAAAATTATTAGATTCTTTGTAAGAATAAGAAATAATATGGTGTGCCTTATGCGCTCGCTTTCATAATTTGACAACATCGACAATTTTGATATAACTTCTATGGTTACCATAGTGAATATAATCTACAATAAAACTTCGATAGACATTATTCATGTTGACCTTATTTAATTTGCCAAATGGATCGCTTCCTACCAAAACATTTAAAAGTGTTCCATTTTGACATACGAAATTTCTATATAATAACGTTCGTTCATAATTCGCCAAGACGTTTTACGCCATTTGTTGGACAAATGATAGCAATACATTCGGGAAGTAGAATGGACGTTATTTTACACTTCGATGCGCCATATATAGTCTAGTGGGTACACTTAACGTAAAACACAATGCTGATGACCGCCGATACATATGTCACCATAGTTACCAAACATGAGATACATGTAGAATTACTTTATATGACCGTATTATAATTCACGAAAGCATTATCTTCCCGAAGTCTGCTCATACCGACTGCCTTAAGTTTGTTACTCATGCAACACAGTCAAACTACTGGGTTTAAAGTCTCTCCACGATTCCTCCCAAATTATTGCAATTAATTGATTTTGAGCACACTATCGGAGTTTGAGCATGATATTGTTTTCACGAATATGGATTAAGGAATGGTCAAACGTGTTCATCGATATTTGCCGTATTAACACATGTATATTTAAACATAAACTAAAGCAAACGTTAATGCTGATGCAGTTATTTTAATTTTTCATTAGTCGCCAAAAGGGTTAGTTCGTGCTTTATTTTTTTGTCGCAGTACAGTTCTAGCATATTCTATGAGTTCTGTAACATAACATTTCAGTAATATAGTTTACTAGTATAGTTTACTAGTATAGCTTACTATATATATAGCTTACTTACTCTTCACGTCATATTCCATATCATATATTCCATTACTAAAATGATATTGCCGATCAAAGTAATGGAGTTATTGACGACTGTCTTTCGCAGTAGGAGTACTAGACAGTGACTTAAAACTTGTATACACAAAAATAACACACCATTAACTTTTAATATTCTATCCTATACATTCGGTAGCTTACAAGTTATAACATGACCTTTATTTCAAGCTAATCTTGCAATCAAAATACTTAAACACTACTTTGTTCATGACTCAAATGAAAAGATATTAAACATATGTTAATCGATTTATTCAAAATCGTGTAGGTTATCAAATAAAGAATTAACTACAGGTCTGTTGGAGGAATCATGTTAAACAGTTTTATGCACTGAAATAGTTTACATTTATTTAAAAGCATAGATTTCAACTGTTAAATTTTCGGTTCTACCTGGTTTCGAAAGGATAAAAAGTAGCAACCGTTGTTATATTTATAAGATAAAAATCTCGAAAAGCTGAAGGGGTGAACACGAGAATGAATGTTGGCTAAAAGTACTTGCAAAATATGAAGTAATATATGAAAACTTTAAGGTTATCTCCGATTTAAATTAAGAATTGAGCGTGATTATAGACCATGATAACTGGGTGTCAATACCTACCGGCACAAACATGATCCCAATATAGAGGCGAAGAGACGCTCCAGAGAGCCTTGGGAAATTGATTTTATAATTATGAATTCGTAATGGGTTTTTAAATATTTTAAAATTAAAAAAAATATCTATTTTAAAGTGCATGCCTTTATTATTTGAACGATTTGCCATGCTTCACACATTTGTTCTCCATCCTTCCATTGCAATGCACTGAAAAGGCAAATGTTGTTGTAGGACTATAACACCATTTGCTATGGTAACGTTATCAATTATCTCTTTTGTGACGTCATCGATTTCATTTTTGTCAACACTTTTATTTGCTGTTCAAAAACTACACGAAATAACTAAATAAAGCATTACTACTCTATCAAAATGTGAATATAAATAATGAATATTTTAGCAAATATTGTTTTGGTACTGTAAAACACTTCTATAGCTACCAGGCCTTATTAAATTTGTCATCAATCAATAACAATGTGTGTTATAGGACCATAACAACATTTGCTATAACAATTATTGCTTAAATGATGACGGCACAGATTGTTGACTTTGGTAATATACATGTTTATAATTACTCTCGAGTTGGCGTATGAGGAAAAATATAAATAACAAAATACTGGCCAAGTCCCACAACCCAAAAGTGTGTACACATTATGTATTTATACGCCTGGTTGAACATATACTCAATAACATATCATGGATACTATACAATGTCATGTATATGACTTCAGATGTGATAAAAAGCTAGAGTATAGTGCAATTATAAAGTATTGAATATTTCTTACTAGACCTTCATTGGAGAAACTTATATTGATCTGTTGCCGCGCGCTATCCCTCCAATTATTAAAACAATCTAGAAAAGCATGTATTGATACACATACGAAACTGTCTATCTAAACACAAGTTGATATTTGATTTTCAAACTGGATTTAAACAAAAACATTCTTGTAAGATAGCGCAAACAGCGTTGATAGATGACTAGATTTCTGCTATTGACTCAGGAAATTTCATAGGAGTTCTTTTTTATTGATTTTCGGAAAGATTTTGATATGATACATTTTAACATCCTATTACAGAAATAAATTCCTCGTTTCAGCCTATGTCATATGAAGACGGGTGCGCACGGTGATACTGTTAGAAGAGTAAGTAAGGTAGGAAGAAAAAATGGGGTCGCAAGAGGCGCGATGATAGCAGCAGATAAGTTTTGGTTTATCCAATGTCTCATAAGAAGAAGACACTAAAGAAATTCGCAAGATTTGAATTGACTTCACATTAGTCGATTAATGCTATAACATGCAGTGGCACTTAGTAGTTCGGTCTGTTCTTTTCCAAAACTCGCAGAAATAGAGGTTTTAAATGTATCAATCTCTATACGATATCCAAAAAATATATCAATCTCTATACGATATCCAAAGAATATATCAATCTCTATACGATATCCAAAAAATATATCAATCTCTATACGATATCCAAAAAATATATCAATCTCTATACGATATCCAAAGAATATATCAATCTCTGTACGATATCTAAAGAATATATCAATCTCTATACAATATCTAAAGAATACATCAATCTCTATACGATATCCAAAGAATATATCAATCTCTATAAGATATCTAAAGAATATATCAATCTCTATACGATATCTAAAGAATATATCAATCTCTATAAAATATCCAAAGAATATATCAATCTCTGTACGATATCCAAAGGATATATCAATCTCTGTACGATATCCAAAGAATATATCAATCTCTGTACGATATCCAAAGAAAATATCAATCTCTATACGATATCCAAAGAATATATCAATCTCTATACGATATCTAAACAATATATCAATCTCTATACAATATCTAAAGAATACATCAATCTCTATACGATATCTAAAGAATATATCAATCTCTATACGATATCCAAAAAATATATCAATCTCTATACGATATCCAAAGAATATATCAATCTCTGTACGATATCTAAAGAATATATCAATCTCTGTACGATATCTAAAGAAAATATCAATCTCTATACGATATCTAAAGAATATATTAATCTCTATACGATATCCAAAGAACATATCAATCTCTATACGATATCTAAAGAATATATCAATCTCTATACGATATCTAAAGAATACATCAATCTCTATACGATATCCAAAGAATATATCAATCTCTATAAGATATCTAAAGAATATATCAATCTCTATACGATATCTAAAGAATACATCAATCTCTATACGATATCCAAAGAATATATCAATCTCTGTACGATATCTATAGAATATATCAATCTCTGTACGATATCTAAAGAATATATCAATCTCTATACGATATCCAAAGAATACATCAATCTCTATACGATATCTAAAGAATATATTAATCTCTATACGATATCCAAAGAATATATCAATCTCTATACGATATCCAAAGAACATATCAATCTCTATACGATATCTAAAGAATATATCAATCTCTATAAAATATCCAAAGAATATATCAATCTCTGTACGATATCTAAAGAATATATCAATCTCTATACGATATCCAAAGAATATATCAATCTCTGTACGATATCCAAAGAATATATCAATCCCTACACGATATCCAAAGAATATATCAATCTCTGTACGATATCTAAAGAATATATCAATCTCTATATGATATCTAAAGAATACATCAATCTCTATACGATATCTAAAGAATATATCAATCTCTATATGATATCTAAAGAATATATCAATCTCTATACAATATCTAAAGAATACATCAATCTCTATACGATATCTAAAGAATATATTAATCTCTAGTCGATATCCAAAGAATATATCAATCTCTATACGATATCTAAACAATATATCAATCTCTATACAATATCTAAAGAATATATCAATCTCTATACGATATCAAAAGAATATATCAATCTCTATACAATATCTAAAGAATACATCAATCTCTATACGATATCTAAAGAATATATCAATCTCTATATGATATCTAAAGAATATATCAATCTCTATACGATATCTAAAGAATATATTAATCTCTATACGATATCCAAAGAATATATCAATCTCTGTACGATATCCAAAGATTATATCAATCTCTATACGATATCTAAACAATATATCAATCTCTATATGATATCTAAAGAATACATCAATCTCTATACGATATCTAAAGAATATATCAATCTCTATACAATATCCAAAGAACATATCAATCTCTATACGATATCTAAAGAATATATTAATCTCTAGTCGATATCCAAAGAATATATCAATCTCTATACAATATCTAAAGAATACATCAATCTCTATACGATATCCAAAGAATATATCAATCTCTATACAATATCTAAAGAATACATCAATCTCTATACGATATCTAAAGAATATATTAATCTCTAGTCGATATCCAAAGAATATATCAATCTCTATACAATATCTAAAGAATACATCAATCTCTATACGATATCCAAAGAATATATCAATCTCTGTACGATATCTAAAGAATATATCAATCTCTGTACGATATCTAAAGAATATATCAATCTCTATACGATATCTAAAGAATACATCAATCTCTATACGATATCTAAAGAATATATTAATCTCTATACGATCTCCAAAGAATATATCAATCTCTATACAATATCTAAAGAATATATCAATCTCTATACGATATCAAAAGAATATATCAATCTCTTTACGATATCAAAAGAATATATCAATCTCTATATGATATCAAAAGAATATATCAATCTCTATACGATATCAAAAGAATATATCAATCTCTATACAATATCTAAAGAATACATCAATCTCTATACGATATCTAAAGAATATATTAATCTCTAGTCGATATCCAAAGAATATATCAATCTCTATACAATATCTAAAGAATATATCAATCTCTATACGATATCTAAACAATATATCAATCTCTATAAATATCTAAAGAATACATCAATCTCTATACAATATCTAAAGAATATATCAATCTCTATACGATATCCAAAGAACATATCAATCTCTATACGATATCTAAAGAATATATCAATCTCTATACAATATCTAAAGAATACATCAATCTCTATACGATATCTAAAGAATATATTAATCTCTAGTCGATATCCAAAGAATATATCAATCTCTATACGATATCAAAAGAATATATCAATCTCTATACAATATCTAAAGAATATATCAATCTCTATACGATATCTAAAGAATACATCAATCTCTATACGATATCTAAAGAATATATCAATCTCTATACAATATCTAAAGAATATATCAATCTCTATACGATATCTAAAGAATATATTAATCTCTAGTCGATATCCAAAGAATATATCAATCTCTATACGATATCTAAACAATATATCAATCTCTATACAATATCTAAAGAATATATCAATCTCTATACGATATCCAAAGAATACATCAATCTCTATACGATATCTAAAGAATATATTAATCTCTATACGATCTCCAAAGAATATATCAATCTCTATACAATATCTAAAGAATATATCAATCTCTATACGATATCTAAACAATATATCAATCTCTATATGATATCTAAAGAATATATCAATCTCTATACAATATCCAAAGAATATATCAATCTCTGTACGATATCTAAAGAATATATCAATCTCTATATGATATCTAAAGAATACATCAATCTCTATACGATATCCAAAGAATATATCAATCTCTATACAATATCTAAAGAATATATCAATCTCTATACGATATCAAAAGAATATATCAATCTCTATACGATATCAAAAGAATATATCAATCTCTATACAATATCTAAAGAATATATCAATCTCTATACGATATCCAAAGAATACATCAATCTCTATACGATATCTAAAGAATATATTAATCTCTATACGATCTCCAAAGAATATATCAATCTCTATACAATATCTAAAGAATATATCAATCTCTATACGATATCCAAAGAACATATCAATCTCTATACGATATCTAAAGAATACATCAATCTCTATACGATATCCAAAGAATATATCAATCTCTGTACGATATCCAAATAATATATCAATCTCTGCACGATATCCAAAGAATATATCAATCTCTATATGATATCAAAAGAATATATCAATCTCTATACGATATCTAAAGAATATATCAATCTCTATACGATATCAAAAGAATATATCAATCTCTTTACGATATCAAAAGAATATATCAATCTCTATATGATATCAAAAGAATATATCAATCTCTATACGATATCTAAAGAATATATCAATCTCTATACGATATCAAAAGAATATATCAATCTCTATACGATATCTAAAGAATATATTAATCTCTATACGATATCCCAGAGAATGAATCCGTCTCTTTTCTATATCCTAGAGAATGCATCTATATCTCTGTTATATCCTACATAATGTATCAATCTATATTCTAGAACCTACATAATATATTCACTCTTTTCTTCATCCAGTAGAATGTTTCCATCTCCTTTCTGTATCCAATAGTATATATCCATCTCCCTTTATATCCAATAGTATATGCCATCACCGTTCCATATTCAATATAATGTATCCATATCCCTTCTATATCCAATGGTTTGTATCCATTTCCTTTCTGTATCCAATAGTATATACAATCTCCTTTCCATATCCAATATAATGTATCCATATCCCTTCTATATCCAATGGTTTGTATCCATTTCCTTTCTGTATCCAATAGTATATATCCATCTCCCTTTATATCCAATAGTATATACCATCTCCTTTCCATATCCAATATAATGTATCCATCTCCCTTCTATATCCAATGGTTTGTATCCATATCCTTTCTATATCCAATAGATTTTATCCATCTCTTTCTATATCCAGTATAATGTATCCATCTACTTTCTATATTTGTTTATGCATTTTTATGAACATCAAAATAAAGGAATGTATATATTTGTACAAAACCTTAATATTTACGCAATGAAAACACGTCGAAGGGGACAATTCAAATTAGAACAAATACACCTCATACTTTCAGAGTTGCCATACACGTGTACGGCGTAATAAAGTTGGTACAGAAAAAGATGTGTCGATATCAGAGGTAGTTTTCAAACGAAGGAAACAGTTATATAATGGGTACCTTCCAGAACCCCAGTGTTACCTTCTAAAGAATGCTTTTATTGTCTGGTCATGCTGTTATCCTCTAGACTATAGAGAATAATACAGCCATAATATACTATATACTATTAACCTAAAAGAAACCCGAAAGGGATTAAATTTCATCTTCATCATGTCTCAGAAGATTTTGTGTATAGGGAGTTATCCAATTTAAATATATGTAAAAGTACAGGTTTAGATCAAATTCCTGCCAGATTCTTGCAGGATGCGGCACCTATAATCAAAATTCCTATCACATTTTTAATAAATATATCCATATCTTAGGGTATAGTACCTGACGATCCTAAAACTGCAAAAATTATCCCTTTGTTCAAAAAGAAGGATAGACTTCAGGCAGAAAACTATAGACCTGTGAGCATCCTCTACATTGTGTCATTTTTGTTTTTGTTTTAGAAAAAGCAGTCAACAACCAACTAGAAAATTTTCTTGTTAAAAATAAGCTATTGTATGAATTTCAATCCGGCTGACTCCTGTTTGATCTATCTAATGGACTATATAAAATCTCAAACGTCGAAAGGTTCTACAAAAAGCTTCCGATACAGTAAATCCTTCTATATTGT
Organism: Mizuhopecten yessoensis; assembly: GCF_002113885.1. NCBI lineage: Eukaryota > Metazoa > Mollusca > Bivalvia > Pectinida > Pectinidae > Mizuhopecten > Mizuhopecten yessoensis. The sequence goes on along the minus strand of NW_018404940.1, from coordinate 2,037,325 downwards.
GTAACAAATTAAGGTTTATTGGTGTCAGAGTCCTGCAACTAGTTCAAATCTTATTTAGAAAGTAGATATCAACTAGTCAGTGTAAATGGGTTACACCCGTCAGTCGGTAATGTCAACTGCGGGGTTCCGCAAGGAAGTTTGTTGGGACCACTTTTATTTTTGGTTTATATAAATGACATGAAAATAAGTATTGAAAATTCATGTAAATTACTTCCCTATGCGGATGACAGTGCTCACATATTCTCACATAAATGCCCTGAAACAATTTCATCTAAAATCTCCTTGGTTATGGAATCCTGTCATAATTGGCTTATTGACAACAAATTATCATTACATCTGGGAAAAACAGAATGTATCCTTTTTGGTCCAAAAAGAAAATTAATTCAAACGCTCAAGGATAAATTTCAGGTTTCTTGCAAAGGTCAAATTATTAATTCTCATTCGGCTGTAAAATACCTTGGGGTGATGATTGACAGATTTGTATCTGGAGAAGAAATTGTCTCCAATGTCATACAAAAAATCAATCAAAGACTAAAATTCCTTTACAGAAATAGTAACTGTCTATCCCAAAAATCACGAAAAACTCTATGTTCAGCTCTCATGTCATGTCATTTCGATTATGCCTGTTCATCCTGGTATGAGGGTCTTTCTAAATTACATAAAAAGTTACAAATTACCCAAAATAAAATGGTCCGTTTTATTCTTAACTTAAAGAACCGGACAAGAATTGCCTGTGCTGAACTACAAAAAATAGCATGCTCAATGTAGAGGGAAGAGTTCGTCAACTTCGTGTAAATCATTCATTTAACATCTTTAATGAAAATGCCCTCAGTATATGCATGGATTTTTCACCAAAAACAATAACACATACGGTACTAGATCCGGAAATTCAAATTTCGCTATTAAAAACGTCAAGGGTACAGAAACATCTACTTTTTTCTTTTCGGCTGTTAAAGATTGGAACTCTTTACTGGATCATATCAAAAATATCAAAAATAAACATAAATTCAAAACCAATGCTAAAAAACACCTTATGCTTCAAGCAAAAAATGAAGTGTATGATCTTTTTTACTACTATTGAGCACACATGTATTACATCTTCATTCTTTGTCACAAAATACATATATAGACCTGTGCAATGGCGCAGGTCGAGCAGACCTCGCTGGTAGGGGCACCCCCAACCCTTGGAAAGATTTCAAATTTCAAGTTTTCATGCCTTTCTATAAACAGTAATGCAAAGATCTGTCAGTATATTTATTTTGTTTTATTTTGATATTTTTGAAAATAACTATGTAGCAATATTCTATAGTTTGCTACTATAAGAAGCTGTCTGCCACTATAAAATAATTATTATGTATGTTTATAAATGGAAATACAATTTTACTGATTAATTATCGAATATGATGCACACATATCCTATTCTGTGCTATCTGAACCGTTACCGGATTGATTTTCTTACTTTTTTTCCATCTTTAAAGGACCCCATTGGAAATAAGCCACTATGTGGCTTTTATGGGTAATCCTAGGTAAATGGCACTCACCACCACTCCTATTATGCGACCTATTTATAACTACCTTCATTTACTAAAATAGTCTGTCTCATTTCATAGTAATATCTGCCTTTTTTTTACATTGTATCAGACATTTTTTTTAGATTTTTATACTCTGTGATAAATGTCAATGATTGAATAAAAAACCTTTTATTACATGTAGGTCAGATCTATTATTTTTCTCAATCTTAATACAAACTTCTCTTTTTTATTTACAAGCTGCATTGTGATCTTAATTAATTATATGTTTTATTCTTAATTGTGATATCTTGTAATAACATGCCTATTTTACCTGAATAAATATTATTATTATTATTATTATTTATTATTATTATAAGCATAGGATGTTCCGAATTAAAATAGGGGTCATGGAAGGTAACGGGGACAGGCGTGTGTAGTAGACGAGTACAGTACAAAGTATAGTCAGCTTTATTGTCAAACGAAGTTTTTAAGCTCAAGGTTATTGAAATGTTCACACTAGTCCACGTGGCTATTGGAAATTTGTTTGTTTTGCTTTAAATATATTTTTTCTTTCAAAAATAGTTAATGTTAGTAGGTATATAAAGATATAAAGATATCTAGTTGCACACATCACTTATCTATTCAGTCTTACCAAGAGCAACATGACAAATGATAAATGCTGAAAGTGAATAGATCAACCGACCTCGTACACTGATGTGACCTCTTTCTATATCTGTTCATCTATTCAAACACAAAGAGTGGGGAGGTAACGTTGATTTACATTGTACCTTTGTTAACAGGGCTGTCAGATATACATAAAAAGATTTATTTGAACGCTAACTTCATTAAGGAGGCTAATTATACATATAAAATTGCCAGGAGTTTGTCTGTGTAGAGAAAACATTGACCTCAGCTCATCTCTCGACTTTAACACTGTGACAGTGACCATTGTTATTGGATAAACAACTTTCGTACTGAAGATCATATAATAGAACGAAAGGTCAGCCGTCTTGCATGTAGATCGTCGACTGAACTCGTAGTGTTTTCACATGCCGTAACCGCGGATATTATTGTATACATCGTCTGCGGTTGACCATAATTATTGGACACAGTTGCATTTATATTGTCAGTTCTCAGTGTGTTAAGACACAACATGGATCTCGGCTCGCTCCTCAGCTTTAACACTGTGACAGTGGCCATCGTTGTTGTGTTGTTGATCCTGCTGGTTAATCGGATATTACAATGGCCGGCCAATGTCCCGCCCGGTCCATCCGGCTATCCTATCATAGGAAGCATGCCTCTATGAGAAATGGAAATGTTTTGGAGATATTTCGGAAACTCCGAGCACAATATGGCGACGTTTTTAGTATACAGATTGGACCCAGGATTACCGTAGTCATCAATGGAGCCGAGGCGTTAAAGGAAGCGTTCGTCAAGCGTGCGGATGATTTCTCTGACAGACAAAGCAACTATGTAACAGGGCTTGTTTTAGAAGAAAAGAGTAAATTATAAAATATGCATTGGGACACATCACTTAAATAGATGAACTGCTTTTTTTGTACAGTTGATCCACCGAAAGAATTTTATACAGAAGTAAACCGATATGTGGTGGCTGGATGAACAAATGATTAATCTGCAGGTAATGCATAAGTTATCAATTATGAAGTGGGTTGAATTCATCAGGTCACTATTTCAAAAATGAATAAGCAGAATGAAATTCCAAAATGAAAACAAAATATAAGGATATATATCTTGACCCTGATGTTCAAAAAACAACAATAGAATACTTGATGTACCGAAGTGTCAACAAAACAACAATTTGAACTCAAAATTGATAAAACTAGGGCAAAATATGAACAATGGAAATATCCATTCTGAGACATTTTAATATTTACAGGGATGTTAAGACCAGGTATTCTGGAAGGATAACTGTCTTCTGCTTTATCGACAACATCAGCCACGTAAAACAAGATCGAATCCAAGTAATGTCGCATCCTCGCTCACTCACTTCGTGATAATTATGTGGTCGTGGCAGCAGACCAGCGTGAAGTTGGTTACTTATTCAATATAGGGCTAGCCCAATATTGGACTGGAACAATGTTGGGCTGGCGCAATATTGGGCTAGTTTGATATTCAAATGTTCCTAACATTATAGTTCTTATGCAGCTTTTTCACACCTATACCACAACTGGGCATCTACTAAGGTATCCACATGCAAATCGGCATCAACGATACCCCAGGATAAAGATGCCCACTTGGCATCATTTCGAATTTCAGTACATAATCGTGTTTTTTTCGTTTTCAACAGGCCACGGCATATTGTATAGGTCTAACGCCACCTATACCACAACACGGCATCTTCTAAGGTATCCACATTTAAAACGGCATCAACGATAACCCAGGCTATGGGCATCATTTCGAATTTCAGTACATAATCCTTATTTTTTCGCTTTCAACAGGCCACTGTATATTGTAATAGGTCTTATGCCGCTTTTTCACACCTATACCATAACTGGGCATCTTCTAAGGTATCCACATGCAAAACGGGATCAACGATACCCCAGGCTAACGATGCCCACTGGACATCATTTCGAATTTCAGTACATAATCGTTATTTTTTTTGTTTTCAACATGCCACTGCATATAGTTATAGGTCTTATGCCGCTTTTACACACCTATACCACAACTAGGCATCTTCTAAGGTATCCATATGTAAAACGGCATCAACGATACCCCAGGCTAACGATGCCCACTGAACATCATTTCGAATTTCAGTACATAATCGTTATTTTTTTTGTTTTCAACATGCCACTGCATATTTTTATAGGTCTTATGCCGCTTCTTCAGACCTATACCACAACTGGGCATCTTCTAAGGTATCTACATGAAAAACGGCATCAACGATAACCCAGGCTAAAGATGCCCATTGGGCATCTATTTGAATTTCAGTACATAATCGTGTTTTTTTCGTTTTAAACAGGCCACGGCATATTGTATAGGTCTTACGCCACCTATACCACAACTGGGCATCTTCTAAGGTATCCACATGTAAAACGGCATCAACGATACCCCAGGCTATGGGCATAATTTCGAATTTCAGTACATAATCGTTATCATTTCGTTTTCAACAGTCCACGGCATATTGTATAGGTCTTCTGCCGCTTTTTCACACATATACAACAAGTGGGCATCTTCTAAGTCATCCACATGCAAAACGGCATCAACAATACCCCAGGCTATGGGCATCATTTCGAATTTCAGTACATCCTCGTTATTTTTTTCGTTTTCAACAGGCCACGGCATATTGTATAGATCTTGTGCCGCTTTTTCACACCTGTACCACAACTGTGCATCTTCTAAGATATCCACATGCAAAACGGCATCAACAATTCCCCAGGCTATGGGCATCATTTCGTATTTCAGTACATAATCGTTATTTTTTAGTTTTCAACAGGCCACGGCATATTGTATAGGTCTTATGCCGCTTTTTCACACCTATACCACAACTGGGCATCTTCTAAGGTATCCACATGTAAAACGGCATCAACGATACCCCAGGCTATGGGCATCATTTCGAATTTCAGTACATAATCCTTATTTTTTCGTTTTCAACAGGCCACGGCATATGGTATATGTCTTACGCTACTCGTGCACACATATACCACAACTGGGCATCTTCTGAGTTATCCACATGCAAACGGCATCAACGATACCCTAGGCTAAAGATGCCCATTGGGCATCATTTCGAATTTCAGTACATAATCGTTATTTTTTCGTTTTCAACAGGCCATGGCATATTGTATAGGTTTTATGCCACTTTTTCACATCTATACCACAACTGGGCATCTTCAAAGGTATCCACATGCAAAACGGCATCAACGATAACCCAGGCTTAAGATGCCCACTGAACATCATTTCGAATTTCAGTACATAATCGTTAATTTTTCGTTTTCAACAGGCCACGGCATATTTTTATAGGTCTTATGCCGCTTTTTCAGACCTATACCACAACACGGCATCTTCTAAGGTATCTACATGAAAAACGGCATCAACGATAATTCAGGCTAAAGATGCCCATGGGGCATCTATTTGAATTTCAGTACATAATCGTGTTTTTTTTCCATTTTCAACAGGCCACGGCATATTGTATAGGTCTTACGCCACCTATACCACAACACGGCATCTTCTAAGGTATCCACATGTAAAACGGCATCAACGATAACCCAGGCTATGGGCATCATTTCGAATTTCAGTACATAATCGTTATTTTTTCGTTTTCAACAGGCCACGGCATATTGTATAGGTCTTATGCCGCTTTTTCACACCAATACCACAATTGGGCATCTTCGAAGGTATCCACATATAAAACGGCCTCAACGATAACCCAGGCTATGGGCATCATTTCGAATTTCAGTACATAATCGTTATTTTTTCGTTTTCAACAGGCCACGGCATATTGTATAGGTCTTCTGCCGCTTTTTCACACCTATACCACAACTGGGCATCTTCTAAGGTATCCACATGCAAAACGGCATCAACAATTCCACAGGCTATGGGCATCATTTCGAATTTCAGTACATAATCGTTATTTTTTAGTTTTCAACAGGCCACGGCATATTGTATAGGTCTTATGCCGTTTTTTCACACCTATACCACAATTGGGCATCTTCTAAGGTATCCACATGTAAAACGGCATCAACGATACCCCAGGCTATGGGCATCATTTCGAATTTCAGTACATAATCGTTATTTTTTCGTTTTCAACAGGCCACGGCATATGGTATAGGTCTTATGCTACTCGTGCACACCTATACCATAGCTGGGCATCTTCTGAGGTATCCACATGCAAACGGCATCAACGATACCCTAGGCTAAAGATGCCCACTGGGCATAATTTCCAATTTCAGTACATAATCGTTATTTTTTCGTTTTCAACAGGCCACGGCATTTTGTTATAGGTCTTATTCGGCTTTTTCACACCTATTCCCAAACTGGGCATCTTCTAAAGTATCCACATGCAAAACGGCATCAATGATACCCCAGGCTACACTGGGCATCATTTCAAATTTCAGTACATAATCGTTATTTTTTTCGTTTTCAACAGGCCACGGCATATCGTATAGGTCTTATGCCACTTTTTCACACCTATACCGCAACTGGGCATCTTCTAAGGTATCCACATGCAAAACGGCATCAACAATACCACAGGCTATGGGAATCATTTCGAATTTCAGTACATAATCGGTTTTTTTTCGTTTTCAACAGGCCACGGCATATTGTATAGGTCTTATACCACTTTTTCATACCTATACCACAACTGGGCATCTTCTAATGTATCCACATGCAAAACGGCATCAACAGTACCACAGGCTATGGACATCATTTCGAATTTCAGTACATAATCGTTAACTATCTGTCGTTCTAATTATTGACCTGTTGACTGTGACATATTTACGTGGAAGGGATGATGTACATTTCTGTGCATATATTTTTGAATCGACATACTTTATGACCCCTTATTTTACAGACGAGCTTACTATTTTTTTTACTAAAATTAGATTAATTATGAATTTTATCTCCATTCTTATATTGTTTTATTCTTCATGGTATTTTTTTCTGGTTTGTATCTCTTCCCTCAACAAGGTATCTAGTTTCTTCTATTCGATTTTGTCTGTGTTGCTGTGCTATTTAAGCTATGTTTATCATCTCTTATTTCGAAATTGTAAATAACTTTATTTATTACATTTTTTCCAGTGAAATATCGGATTCTATCAAATTAATAATTTGTTATATTTTACGAAAAGTGATATTTTCAGGGTGTGAATATATCACTTTTTTGTATTGACCAATCATTACGGTATCTTCTATTCGCTGCATTCAAAGGCAACGATTTTTGTCCAGATTCAAATGAAGCGACGTTAGAATAAGTGGTTGTAACGGTAAATATTTGGTACACACACTTAATTAAGTATTTCTATAAATATACAATTAATAACATTTCTATAAGCAATCATACCAGAAAATAAGAGTATCCCATGCAAAATGGCTCGCAGCCGTGTTGTCAAGCGTGACGTCATTAAAATATGGCACTTATCATTATGCTTCTAATTTCCGCCTTTTTTAATATATTACATTTTTCATGTTTTATGCTCTAAAAATGTAATTAATAGAAAATTTAATGGTGTCTTCAGTTATAACAAATATATTTCACGAGTGTGCCTAATATTTTTGATTTTTTTTCACGAGTTCGCAGCAATAACAAATATATTTCACGAGTGTGGCTAATATTTTGATATTTTTCATGAGTAGCACTATAATATTTCACTCTTATTTCAATATTCCTTCCGACCGGATCCTATCGTATTTACTGAGAACAACATACGTTTGTTTTTATAAACAAAACGTTGGCTAAAATAATACCAAATATACTATTGAATATCGAACTAGTAAGAAAGTTGCAATAGCAAGAACATATTTACCAAGAAAATAAGACAGTTTCTAGGTAATTCTGCATCATTTGAAGCTCATCATGTTTGCCCAACAAATATATCGTTAAAACAAACTGCTAGCACAAAATAAATCCCAACTTACGTCCTATCTAGGGACCTGTACATTGCACCAAAAGGTCAATATTAAGTACACATTTTACCTATTTATATATCAACGTATAGAATGCCAACGTCATAATATATGTCGTTCTATTTATTGACCTTCTAATTTTTGTACTTGAGGAGAAGCTTGGTTGTTTACATCGTATTTTATAGCTTAATAAACGATTAATAAAATACCTGAAACTTTCATTTCTTTTAAATTATATTAACAAGGATACGTTAACCTTTATCCACAATAAGACATTCAGATACAAGCATATACGCAGGATATAACACACATACAAGCATGCACGCTTACACAACACACATGAAACCCGCCCTTAACTGACCTTAGCTGTATCAAAACCAATCTACCCTGGATAAATGACACACGTATTGAAGTTCATTTAATAGCACGATATGTAAGACGTCATGCAAGCAGACTGGATATGTGGTATCATTTTTGTTAATCTCAAAAGGGTTGATAGACTTTGCCTATATATACAGGACAGTAAGCCAGACTTCACATCACGTAGTGGGAAAGAGATGTTAACATCGTCTGAGGCTAACCAACATGGATCTCAGTTCGCTTCTCAGCTTTAGTAGTGTGACGGTGGCCATCGTTGTTATATTGTTGATACTGCTGGTCAGTCGGACACTACAATGGCCGGCCAATGTCCCACCAGGTCCATCTGGCTATCCTATCGTAGGAAGCATGCCTCTACTGCGAAAGGGAAATGTGCTCGAGACATTTCGGAAACTTCGAGCACAATATGGCGACGTTTTTAGTATACAGATTGGGCCCATGCTTACCGTGGTCATCAATGGAACCGATGCGTTAAAGGAAGCGTTCGTGAAGCGTGCGGATGAATTCTCTGACAGGCCAAGCAGCTATTTCATAAAAAAGTGTTTTCACTTTAAAGGTAAATTGTAAAAATGCTTAGTCTATTCACAGGGGTTCGTTACAAATGTCTAAAATACACATATGCAATATATGTATGTGCTATTTACAATTCTAAAAATTGACAAAATGAATAATTATCCCGCACTCACCTAAGATAACATATCTTCAAATATGTATTGCAATGTACTGGTAGTAATGTTGAATTAAATTATACTTGTTTCTTGTCTCCGTAAATTATCTTATATATTTCTAATCTAATACAAAAATGTATTAATAAGACATACATTGCATGTATATTATATTTATGCTTTATTTATATATATCACCCCCTGATGAAAGTATGGAGTAGAGGCGAAGGTGCTAGGTACCTGTTAGTTATCTGTTTTGGTCTAGAGATTTGCCTTCGTAAAGACTTTTTTAAATTCATACAAACATTGATGCGTGCCGTGTATGATTGGGTAATTAGAAAGTATCAAACGGGTCTATACATTTATATGTATAGAAAGATGTAAAATATACATATAGAAAGATAAGATTAACAAATATAACGTAATTTCATCACTTACGAAATAAACGATGACACACAAACTTATGTTAAAATCTAATCTAATGGGTTTTTTTAGGTATTGGCCCCTCGTCCGGTGAACACTGGAAACAAACACGGACATTTTCTCTGTCCACACTTCGGAATTTTGGATTTGGAAAGAAGTCTTTGGAATCAAGAGTCCAAGAGGAAATAGAGGCTTATTTTGGTATCATTGAAAAGCAAAACGGACAACCTTACGACGTGAACGAAGTGACCACCATGGCCATATCAAATATCATATGCAGTATTACGTTCGGAAACCGATTTGAATACACTGACGCAAAATTCCAGCGACTTACGTCACTTTTCGCTGAGAACTTTAGGTTAAATTCGGTTGGAGGGACTATACGATCTTTCCCAGTATTAAGATTCCTTCCCGGGGATATGTTTAATATAAAGAAGTTAACTCAAAATCTCACCGATATCAAATCTTTCGTTTTTGAACAAATCGCTGAGCATCGAAACACGTTTGAAGAAGAGAATCAGCGAGATTTCATTGATGCGTTTCTGAGACAACAAAACAAACATGGCGAACATGATCCGATATTTGATGGTAGGTAGCAAAGATATATAATTAGATTATTACTCTTTAACAATATTTATTTTAAACGCTGTTTCATAAAACAGATATCAATTTTGTTCTTGCATTCTTGATTCAACTTATTTTAAATAAAAAGAACCAGAATATAAATACTAAGTATGAGGGAGATACTTTTTTAACGTTTAAAAGGGGTTTTGTGTACATTTTCCACTTATCCTGTATTTTTAAGGTATTTCAGAACACTTTTATATGGATTTGTCAAACGGTTGACCTACATAACCCAAATATCATCAATCAACCTCAACTTTATTTCATTTTTTTGGGGGATATTTGATTTGTATCATTTGTTAAAATGTAATTTGAAATACATGTTTTACAATTTTCCTTGTGCCTGAATATTTATTTTTTACTTCACGCCCGGATATAGATATGAACTTATCAATCTCCGTCATGAATTTGTTTACCGCCGGGACTGACACAACAGCTACCATTATTCGCTGGGCGATAATTTACCTCATTCACAACAAACCTATCCAGGACAAGCTCCGACAGGAGATTGAGACTGTGGTCGGAACGTCAAGGCTTCCGTCACTCGGCGACAAACCCTCCATGCCTTACTACGAAGCATTTATAACAGAGGTTTTCCGGATGGGCAACATCGTTCCACTGTCTGTGCCTCACGGGGCTAAGAAGGATATCCAATTCCGAGGCATGATTATCCCAAAGGGATCCTCGATAATTCCGAATCTTGACTCCGTTATGACTGATCCAGATCTGTTTGAGAATCCGGATCAGTTTCAACCCGAGAGATTTCTAGGAAAGGACGGACAAATGAACGGCAAGGAAAGGACTGTAATGGCTTTCTCCCTAGGTACTTACATATTTTTATCTGTTTGCTTGCTTTTTGTTAATAAATGTATATATTTATTTTTCATTGTTTATATCGACTTTAAGACCGATTCGGATGTCAAACGCTTTGGCCCCAAGCATCAAGGAATAGATCCTATATGGACAGGACAGGTGTATGGTGCAGTGTTACTCATTTTTAGCATACTGCATCGATTACCGAAGGGGTTAATCACCTGTGTGTGTGTGTCTTACAATTATCTTTCACCATATAAGTAGTAGATTCCGCTGGTTGACCTTTTTAAAAATACCCAAGTTTTGTCGTAATCCTGATAGCGAATTCATCTCTTTTGAGCAGCGGCCTTGTTTATCAAATGCACACTTTATTCATTATTAATTTGAAATCAAACGATACTCCTCTAATTTGTGAAACTCACATAATGAATTATAGTTAAGACCAATTTTGAGTCCAACCATTTTGACACCTAATATCACTGTCGAAACCCTAGAAGGCCAAAACAGCTGTAAGGTGCAGTGTAAGTTCCTTTTGGCATACTGTTTCTATTAATAGGTGCAATCATATATTTATGTCTTACGTTCGTCTTACCGAAAGTCTAGCCGCGAATCTCTAAATAAAGTAGCAATGTCCCATACATACTAGTTTGCATTAATGAATTAAAGAATTAATCTCATTTTGTTTCTTACAGGAAGACGAATTTGTCTTGGAGAATCCCTGGCGAGGTTAGAGCTATTTTTGTTCATAACCTCATTGCTGCAGAGGTTCGAGTTTCTCCCAGAAAGCCCCGACAAACTCCCATCATTTGACGCGACTTTGGGATTGACGCGGGCGTCCAAGAACTACAAGTGCCGCGTTGTTAAGCTGAAATGAATATTGAAACAAACAATATTGGAGGATTTGGACATATATACAGTATCTTATACAGTATCTTAGCCATTTCATCTACTTATTCCTCCTGAACTCACTTATTTGATAATTACTTGCAGAGTTCCTGCAAACCAAAAGAGGCACATGCATTATTTCTGTAAACCAAAAGAGGCGACTAAGTGCGAACCCCCTTCTGTGACTGTTAGAATCATCGCAGTATTGAGAGGCGACTAATGAGACATTCGGTAGCAAATTGGAGATTTTTCACATTTACCGGGCCAGATTTCCACATGCACATGTTCCACGTTTTTGATATCTCTCGTTGACTCACTTTATATGATGGTGCATCTTGCGCAAGAATAGGTCCTCTACATCAGCGTTCCTTGTCCGCGATGCTCTCATCTTAATTGCTGCCTTCGGCTGTCTTTAGCCGAGGGGACTATTGGTTTTATATAATAGCTATATTTTCAATTATAGTATATCAATTCTATCTTCTTGTAATATGATGTATATGAACATGTAAGTGTTCTGTTTCACTGTGTCTTGAAAAAGGAGCTGATCGCTCCGAAAATTTGACAACCTAAACTTGTCCACACTGTTGGAATTACTTCTTTGCCCCATATATTGGTTCAATATATATATATATATATATATATATATAAAGTATTTTTTTGTATCATTTTATTGTATTATGGGGGTTCTATCATACAGAATTCCATTTTAAGTATGTAATATACTCCATAAGAACAGGACAGAATTTGATGAAACTTTGCATTCAATGTATGTTCTAAATATGTATTGAACAGTTGTCGATGCGAATTGGTTGCTCTTTTATATCCCTGACGACCATACACCACCCCACTTAAACCATATTTAAACAGATGCAACATTACATCTTTATTAATCCAAACTTCACGCCGATGTATATCGGATTATTTGTACATATTTGAGTAAAACGATAAAATGCTTGGTCATTGAAATGATATCACCTATTTATTGTTGTGATATCACTAACTACAGTATTCATTACGGTGATATCACCTGTTCAATAATCTGAAAAACATGCAAACAATCATCAGATATACAGTATAGATATTTTTATATATAAATGTATTAAGTAAGGGTCTTCGTTAAATTGAAATAATATATATATATTAGTAAAAATTTAAACAAACCGAATTCAGCGAAACGAATTAGGAATGAAATGTAATAGAGTTTCCACTTTCAGTAATACCCTGTTTCGAAAACACTTACCGTCAATTACAAGGTTTAAACAAATCAGCAGCATGATGTTAACACATCTTCTCTACTTCCTCTGAGTATAAGGATCGTTAGATATTATTTCGATAAAGGATGGTGTTATTAAGTATTTAAATCAATTACATTTGTGGGATCGCACAACGTTACACGATGTGCGGTGTGCGCACGATGTGTGCACGGCGTGTGAACGGTGTGGGCACGATGGGTGAACGATAAAAAGCTGAACGATCATTGCTTGCGCACATATGTGCGCACGATGGACGGACGTTGTGCGATATCAATCGTGGTTGGTGTAAATTGAGGAATGCCTTAACAATTAATACGGTTTCGTGTTTAAACATATAAACTTGATGTTTACGTATGTTTCTATATTCTAGCGACATCTATAAACTTATCTTTCTGTCTATATGTTCTTATATTTAGGAATTGTGTTTTCTGTGTTTTTAAACAAACTTAATCGACACATGTAAAATTACAACACAATTCCGTATACAGGTAAACATAACCACTTTGTACATGTACCTGGACCGTAGTTTTCTCCCCGCCTGGGGCATTTACGTAACTCGTCGGGTAAGGCCGAGTTGTGAAAATCCAGGTGAAGGGGAGCTATAGACAAACGAATGCAAATAACAAATACTATTCATTACGGTCAAACGGTATCGCATATCAGCTCTGTGTGTCAGGCACTGGTCAGGTAAAACTCCGGACACTCATAAAATTGTTATTTACCTGTTCTGTTACCTTGGAGCCAAACCCATTCTTGACAGCCTAACGGTCGCTGTAATACTGTGAAACACGCATTGTGAAATTATACAATCTTGATTATTGTGATGAGAAATTACAGATATATACACAGTGTACAATATCGTATACAAGCCTTCCGTATTTTTGTTATTCCGTAATTTTGATCTACAAATGATACCAAATCGCACAGTTGTGCGGAGAGAAGCGCACAACGGGGCGAACGATTGCTAAATCGCACAGTTGTGCGCACCATGTGTGGACAATGTGCGGACGGTGTGTGAACGATGTATGCACGGTGTGCGCACGCTATTTTTGGTGCGTTGTGCAGTCCCACAACTGTAGAATCAGAGTTTAAATAAACATACAATTTGTCAACATTTTTTTTCAGTTTGGTAAGACTAGCTGGTACACAGCTTCATAAAGCACAGCCAGTGAAACGCTTGGATATGACGTTTTGGTGACTTGTATAATAAGTGTTCTGTCAGCTTCATCAGAAAAAAAATCACAGATATTTTTTCTGGGGAAGGTTACGGAGTACAGATCGTTCAAGTTATCGAAATATCACACATAAATGATTTACTGGCTGTGCTTTCTGAGCCTACAAACAATAACATGTAACTTTTTAAAGATGGGAAAACAAGCTTTAAATTCCCATTAATGTATCACTTTAACATTTGTATAGTGCTTTGATGTTTTGTCATACCTTTTTCTATCAAATACAATATTTTCAGATTCATTAACATGATGTGTTTTATATTTCTTTCTAAAGAATAAAGGATGCTAAACAATATTTGTAAAATATGTTAAATCTCAACCCTACCAAAAAACACCTCGCACACATACAATCCATTAGTTGACCTATGTCACACCAAAAAGATGGACACTTTACCATGTTTTACCATTTTTGGAGGTACTCCACAGAACGTATCTTACGTTGTACAGACGAACCGTTGTAGTATTCTAGCTACTAGAATGTTTCTAGAAAAGTTTCCATATTATTATCATTCAATCTAAAACGTGTCAAATTATGATTACCAACTTGTACCTGGACATAACTGAGAACATTAAGTATCACATAATGGAGAATGGTCTGAGAAAGTGTCAAACACCAAAGTTGATTAAAATTGATATTTTTTCCTATTACAGTATCAAAAGTTAATACATAATCGACAAGACTAGTACCTTTACCATTATAGAAGGTAATACTGTCATTTGGATCATTTTGTGCCTTCCAACAACTTTTCTTAAGGCAGTAATATTGCACAAGGATGAAAGTTGTCTTTCAAACTGATTAATAACTGGATCTGAATTGGAACGTTTATGTGGAACAGAATGTAGCATATAAGCTACAATATTTAAGATAACATTGACAGATAAGTCAGCTATGCTGTCGTTACAAATATGATAGCTGTTGTAATCCACTCTGCTTTTAAAATCACCAAGTACGGTTACTTTACCTTTTAAACTGACTCACCATTTCTTCTTGACATGAAAACAGATAATTCTCACATTTTCAGCTCACCTGGCCCGAAGGACCAAGTATGTCTTGGTGCTACGTCCGTCGTCCGTTCGTCCGTCCGGCGTCAACTTTTTACTTTAAATAACCTCTTCTGAATAATCAGAAGGCCCAGGGTGGTGATATTTAGCCAGTAATATGCTGGGCTAAAGGGCTACCCAGTTTGTTTAAATGAGTGATCTTGACTTATATTCAAGGTCACAGGGATCAAAGATTTTAAACCTTTAAATGACTTCTTCTGAATAACCGAGAATGTTGATAAATTACCAATACCACGCTGGGATGAATAGCTACCTAGTTTGTACAAATTAATGACCTTGACTTATCTTCAATGTCACAGGGTGTCAAGATGTTTAAAATCTTTAAACGACTTCCTCTGAATAACCAAGAGATCCAGGGTGAAGATATTTGGCCAGAAGCATGCTGATATAAAGTGTGACCAAGTTTGTTCAAATGAATGACCTTCACCATATTCAAGGTCACACAGGTCAACTGTCTTAAAAACCCTTTGTACGACTTCTTCTGAACAATCAAAAGGCCTAGGCTAATGATATTCGGCTAGTAGTATGCTCAAATAAGAAACTTTGAAGAGTGCTCTAAAGAATAACCTTCATCCGTATTCCAGGTCACAGGTGTCAAATATGTTGAAAACTTTAAACAACTTTTTCTAAATAACCAGAAAGCAAGGGTGATGATATTAGGCCAGATATATGCTAGGTTGAAGGGCTACCAAGTTTGTTCAATGAATGACCTTGGATTATATTCAATATATATATATGTGTAAAAATAACCCTTTAAATGACATATTCTTGATAATCAAAATGCAAAGAATGGTGATTGGGGACTACTAGCATCCTCAGATGAAGAGCTCTCAAGATTGTTCATGTGAATGACCTTGACACTCTGTCAATGTCACATCTGGTCAATTGTGTATAAATATTTGAATGTCATCTTCTCAATAAACAAAAGATATAAGGCAGTGATATTTGGTAAGTTGCAAAGTATTTGAGTTCAATACCAGGTGAGCAATGCAGGCCAATTGGTCCTTTTGTTTTTTATAAAAAGTGTTATTTACAGGCGGTAAATAACCGGCAAACAATATAATTTAACATTGTCATTATACATGTATATATCACGAGATACTTTTAGTAAAACAATATTGTCTTTTATATTTTCAATGACAAACAATCGAAGATCTAATGAAAATAACAATGCCGCCACCTTTACCGTGCAATCTATGGAAAATATGTCTCATTACCTACTAATTCAACAGCATCTTGTTTATTGACCCAGCAATCATACCAGCAGACAATAATATGATTATTTACAATATTAACGAAGTCTTGATATTCAAACTTTTCAGGAGACCTACATATGTTCCAAGACGTAATGGGAAAACCCTCCACACTACCCTGATATGGATTGTGAGGTGCGGCTCCTCGTGAACCGATTTTATGTCCTGGTGCTATGTGACTTTTAAAACTGACATTATCTTATACGTAAATAAGATTTCTCTGCTCTGCGAATTTACTTCTGCATGAGGTAGCAGAGTACAGTAGAAATGGCTTGACCCTAAAAATAAAGGGCATGTCTCAGATAAACATGGATAGCGGATTCATCCTGCACAACACACCTACATATATATATATATATATATATAGAAGAAATAAGATTAACGACCGACTAAAAAACTAGCTGCTTTCACCATTCACAGTTAGCTTCAGGTTTATAAACTACATTTTAAATACGTTGTTTTTAGAAGAATGAATATTTTTATTTTTTTAAAGTGATTTCCCCAGATTTGCGACTTGTGAAAACCATGGTTACCAAATCAAAAAACGCCAAAGAATGCAAAAAAAACATGATGTTTAACCCAAAATTTTACCCAAGCAAGTAGTATTGCTTTTCTTAAAACCCATCTTAAATTAAATATCACCTACTCGGTCACAGAAATACTCACGTTTTAGCATAGGTTGCAAACTGGATTTTTCACAATATTTACACATGTGCTGAGTACAAAAATAGACTACATGAAAAGCTAGCATTTGTTGTGTAGACACAGATTCGTTAATGGCCAAAAATGTAGTCTCAAGCCAAATTCGATTTTTTTTTTAAATGTGAAGCCCACATAGTCCAATTCATCATGTATATGCCAATTTTAGAGATAATGTGTTTTTTTAACTTCTGACACATGTAATATTACAGGGGTTATTCATTGTACAAAAATATCACCCATGGCCACCGTACGCTACTGTACACTGCTACCTGAATTGCTATGAAACAACTGCGCGTTCGTTGTTGACCATTCCCGTTGGTTGATAATCGGGAATAGGAAGTACACCAAATGACTGTGAACTGTTTGGCTTGTCATATTGCTGAGAGGGAATATTTGAATTACTATTGACCTTTCATGGTCCATGAACTTCAGCCTCAACTACAAAGGTCTGATTGCTTGTCGAGGCTGTATCATGAGGTGATGGTTCCGCTGCTAAAGCTGGAGAAGGGAGAGTCGGAAACGAATCAGACATTATATTAGCTCACCTGTCTTCCATTGGAGACGACGACATGAGTCGCCGTTAAGTCTTTCTGCTGTTTCGCAGTGTAATAAAGTCAATTAGCGGAGCCTGCACAGCATATATGCAAGAACCACGGTTAAGTCTAGATTATATCTGTTGACTTTCTAGAAAACTCGGTTCTTCGTGTAATGCCTCAGTAGAACCATTGAACAACCTGCCGTAAACAGTATTATCTCGAACTAGTTTTACACTGCAACCGTTAGTTCTGTATCGTTTCATTACATGCAAAAGAGGCTTGCGACGCTTTGGAGGAAACTGTTCACTTATACCAAACTGGATACCGCGAAGGAGGTAGTCTCTTTCCAACACTGCTTGTCGATATGCGTGATAAATAAAGCGAGCAATTATTGAACGTTTCCTACTAGGAATGCATTTCTTGATACCATGCACATTGCCAAATGCTATGGTAACATGTTATCCAAATTTGTTCCATATAAATTCCTTGAGCTTGTCTTCAGTATTTTCATTGTATTGTTCCCGCAGACCAGTGAAAACTAAGTTCTTCTTCAAGGAACGGCACAGGAGGTCTTTTACAACACTGAACAGTTCTTTAACTTCTTCCTGAGGGAATGTTACTCACTGTCCTTATATCTGCGATGTTCCTCCACTTGACTGTCCATTCGTCTAACCGTTAGCTCGCTGGCCTCTGTTCTTGTCTTTACATCCTCATA
Organism: Mizuhopecten yessoensis; assembly: GCF_002113885.1. NCBI lineage: Eukaryota > Metazoa > Mollusca > Bivalvia > Pectinida > Pectinidae > Mizuhopecten > Mizuhopecten yessoensis. The sequence goes on along the minus strand of NW_018404940.1, from coordinate 2,018,694 downwards.
GAGGTTACTCCTATTCTGCGCTGATGTTCCTAGTTCTCTCAAACGGTCTTTATCTCACATTCCAAACCAATCACTTTACATGCTAGGGATGTCACCGAAAACTCAAACTTGTCTGTGTTTTTCTCTGTTACGTTTGCTCCTAAACCGGTTACCAATCGACTGTCCATCCTCTGAATCATTGCAATGACGATCTCTGATGTAGCAGTACCACGCAGGGCCCATTGGGCCTCTCGAAAATCTTTCAATTCTATACTTATGTCTTATGAAAAGTTATTTTTACACAACCAATACAATTTTGTATGTGAGGTTTCGATGACTAGTACGATATATACACTGTCACCTTCATCAGACAAAAACAATTCTGATGAAGGTGACAGTGTACATATCGTCATAGTCATCGAAACCTCACATATAACATTTCATTGGTTGTGTAAATAGATCTTTTCATAAGACATACTTCCCAACATGAAGAAAACGTTTAGCTATACTAATGTCCATATGAGCTCCAGTAGACCGTGACGAATGTACAGGTAAGCACACGGGTAACAATGTAATGAAAAGGGCTATATATATAATGTATAGCACAAAGTGAATAGATATCATACATATTCCTACAGCCAGAGTTGCCACGAAAATCACAAAAGGTAAAACATCACGCCTTTCTATAGTTGACATCAAGGTCATATATGAATATATATGTCGTTCTTTTTGTTGAGCCTACTAGGTACGTCTAGCTGACGAGTTTAACGAACTCAAAAACAAAGTACCAGAAACTTTATCTTTTAATTGTATTTTCACATTAACAAAACCCCATTAACCATTTTGTCTTTAGTCACAATGGGGCATACATGTATCTATTTTTAACATTCTACTGGATAAACAACATTCGTACTGAAGGTCATTTAATAGAACGAAAGGTAAGCCGTCCTGCATTTAGATCGTCGACTAAGCTCCTAGTGCTTCCAATTGACGTAACCGGGGAGATAATTGTATACATCGTCTGCGGTTGCGCCTTATAGTTTGTCTATATAGGTCACAGTTGCAATTATATTGTCAGTTTTCAGTGTGTGTTTCGAAGCAACATGGATTTCGGCTCGTCTCTCAGCTTTAACACTGTGACAGTGGCTATCGTTGTTGTATTGTTGATCCTGCTAGTCAGTCGGACACTACAATGGTCTGCCAATGTCCCGCCCGGCCCATCTGGCTATCCTATCATAGGAAGCATGCCTCTACTGCGAAAAGGAAACATCCTGGAGATATTTCGAAAACTTCGAGCACAATATGGCGACGTTTTTAGTATAAAGATTGGACCCAATCTTGCCGTAGTCATCAATGGAGCCGATGCGTTGAAGGAAGCGTTCGTCAAGCGTGCGGATGAATTCTCTGACAGGCCAAGCAACTATTTGTGAATGTAAATTTGGATTACGTTTATAAAGTATTATAGTTTTAACAGGGGCGAAACTGGTTTACAAATAGTTTGTAGGCACTTGTTCAATTGGCTGGAAAAGCTAACCTCCCGGAAAAACGAAGTTCCACATCGGAGAGGGAACGGAAGGTTGTTGGTCATGTTGTGAGTAAAGGTTGAGGAAAACGGCTGAGGTACATGTAGTAGAGCTGGTAGTGTCATTGATTTCAAGTACAGGAGGGTATAAATACGATCGACGTGGTTGATAAATGTAATAAAGACAGCACCTCGCCGATATATCTGAAGATGGGTCTATCATAAGTTGTAAAACTTGATTAAAAACTACATTTCAACAGTTATGTATTGCTTTATATTATATTATATTATACCGTAAATGAGATAAGGAATGAAATTAAGTTAATATCAAAGATTCTTGTGAAGTTTCGGAATACAACATGAACGAGGCAGATCCGTATCGATATCATGAATGGGTATCAGAAACGATTTCTTTTATACATGAAGCGTGATAAGAAAATATGGAAAGTGTATAGGTATTGTTTCCTTGGTTATCAAGCAAGCTCAGTTCTTTTTACGCAAACAGGCAATGTTATAGGTTTTGCAGACAGAATTAAAATATTTGATGTTCTCTCTGCAGACAAAATACACACAAATCAAGCAAATTGTTGAGTGTGGTTGGGACAGTGGGCTAAGGAAGCACAGACGTTTTTGGCTGATGGACTTGACCCATTCTGAAAGTAAATCCAATCATCATGCTCTCGTTGTGGCCCTATGGTTTAATATACATGTACGGCTTAATAGATGCTATTTAAATTACTTAGTTAAAGACGGAATAAAATAACCTGACAAAAGAAAACGTTACTTTAGAAAATAAGTATTTACATGGTAGCATGTTTGGATAAATGAATGTCGTCCCATCGTGCAGAGAGAATGGTCACTTTTTCATAATTTGCTAGCCTACTTTCGACTGATATTCTATGAGTGCCAAATCAGGTCAGGGTGAGACATGGGAATCGAGGAATGATACCTTACTTTGAGTTACTTTGGAATACAAGAACGTTTCACGTCGAGGGGGGTTCTCTGACTTGGTCTCTGAACTTTTGATAGTTCGAATTTTCTGGACCACAAAATTGTTAATCGTTGTGGTATTAGCATTGTTCAATGTAAGCTTGACTGTTGCACTAATGTGTAATACAGGATACTTTCCACTCCGGACAAAATCATCTTTTGTTTATCTTAATTTTGTGTATTGGTCGGGTGGCGCAGTGAAAAGCGCACCTGCATCCGGGCCAACATAAGTGATTAATATAAGTTTTATAACTTGTTTATGTCTTTATAGGTATTGGTTTCGCCTCCGGTGATCACTGGAAACAAACACGGACTTTTTCTGTCGACACTTCGGAATTTTGGATTTGGAAAGAAGTCTTTGGAATCAAGAGTCCAAGAAGAAATAGAAGCTTATTTGGATATCATTGAACAACAAAACGGGCAATCTTACAATATAAAAGAAATGACAACCATGGCCATATCAAATATCATATGCAGTATTACGTTCGGAAACCGATTTTAATACACTGACGCAAAATTCAAACGACTAACGTCACTATTTGCTGGGAACTTAAGGTTAAATTCGGTTGGAGGGGCCATACGATCATTTCCAGGTGTACGATTTCTTCCTTGAGATATGATCAATGTAAAGAAGTTGATTCAAAATTTCACTGATATCAAATGTTTCGCTCTTGAACAAATAGCCGAGCATCGAAAAACGTTTGCAGAAGAGAATCAGCGAGATTTCATTGATGCGTTTCTGAGACAACAAATCAAACATGACGAAGATGATCCGATATTTGATGGTAGGTAACAAAGATATATGGTTAGATTGTTGATGAAGAAAAGATTATTATCATTTTACGTGTGTGATTTTATTCATTTTAAAACATTTGACATAACTAAAATCATTGTGTGAAATATATTAATAATAACAACCGCATGATCATATTAGATTCTTAGAAGGTATCAAAAATATACGTATTAAAAATGTAAAGATACATTATAGTTTTAATAACTATTGAAATTTTGTTATTTTTTTTATGAAAGGTGATTCATTAAAAGCCGTATTAAAACCTTATACACAACACCTTGTACCAATCTTTAAATCATAGCAAACATTTACCCTGCTGTTCTTTTCCCTATTTACACTTTTGACTTTTTCCGGAGACACACGATTTTGTCTTTTCACTCGTGTAAGCATGATGTCAAATATTCCAGTATTTCTTACGCCTGACATTATTTAATATCTTGTATGTCTATAGATATGAACTTAGCAACAGTCGTCATCAATCTGTTCCTTGCCGGGACTGAAACAACAGCTACCATGATCCGCTGGGCGATACTTTACCTCATTCACAACAAACCTATCCAAGATAAGCTCCGACAGGAGATTGAGACTGTGATCGGAACGTCAAGGCTTCCGTCACTTTGCGACAAACCCTCCATGCCTTACTACGAAGCTTTTATAACAGAGGTTTTCCGGATGGGCAACATCGCTCCACTGTCTGTGCCTCACGGTGCCAAGAAGGATATCCAGTTCCGAGGCAGGCTAATCCCAAAAGGGTCGGTCATTATGGCAAATCTTGACTCGGTTATGACTGATCCAGACCTGTTTGAGAATCCGGATAAGTTTCAACCAGAGAGATTTCTAGGAAAGGACGGACAAATGAACGGCAAAGAAAGGACTGTAATGGCTTTCTCTCTAGGTACTTATATATTTTTGTTTGTTTGCTTGCTTTTTATTTATGAACATATATATATACATATTTATTTATTGTAAGTATACTTTTGTTTATTGACGTAAAGACTAATTTGGATGTTTGGCCACTAGCATCACCGGTGAGTCGTAGAAGGACGGAACAGCTGTATGATGACATGTAATTCGTTTTTGGCATATTATATCTATTACTAAAGGTGTAATCACTTGTATGTGCATGTCTTACGTGTTCCTGTCAAGATACAAGGTAGTAGACTGATAAGTCTCCGATTGTTCCTTTAACAGAGGTTGTGACAGTATATAATGATACTCATTATTAATTTGAAATGAACAAGTACTCCTCTAATTTTTTAATTCATATAATTAAGAGATTTACGCACCCCCCCCCCCCCTCTTTTAGAAATAGTTCAGACCAATTATGAATCCAACCATTTTGGCACTTCAAATCACCGACGATCCTTAGGAGGTGTAAGCATTTGTATGTGTCTTTTGTTCATCTTTAAGTGATTATTTTGTGACAGTATAGTCGCTAATCTGAATATAAAAATATCCAGTTAATACTTGTATATATAGATTAAGTAAAGACTTTATCTGATAATATTATTTACAGGACGACGAATCTGTCTTGGGGAATCCCTGGCGAGGTTAGAGCTATTTTTGTTCCTAACCTCATTGCTGCAGAGGTTCGAGTTTCTCCCAGAAAGCCCCGACAAACTTCCATCGTTCGACTCCACCTTGGGAGTGGCGCGGGCGTCCACGGACTACAAGTGCTGCGCTGTAAAGCTGAAATGAAACATTAAAACAAAACATATGTGAGAACTTTGACCAATATGTATATACAAATATGTTTTAATTATTTAATCATTATACAATATGAATCGTATATAATCTCACTTTAAGTATGTAACATTGCTATTGTATTCATTTGCTTCAATGAACTCATTATTACACCTAAATATCGTTGGATTATAGATATAAACATATTTTTATTATCAGCATAATAACTGTATTTTATACTCAAGTGTCTTACTGATTGTTCCGAAAAAATAGTTTTGATGAATCTCTTTTTAAGCGCGAACATTTGCTAGGTGTTTTTATGTGAATTTCTTATTTATGAATAAGTTTTTTTTATTCAACAATGAAACACACATACAATTTCTGAAGGATGAAACAAACCCAAGCTAATGGCTTTAAATTTTTCTTGATATTTCAATAGAACTTTATCACGGTGTATTACTTTACACATGTTTTGTTCACTTTTATTTTTAACAATACAAAGCGTTTGGGAAGATTTTTTTAAAATACAGGATGCTTTATTTACTTTGCATATAACAATTTCCCAACACATTGTTGCTATAAAGTGTCCCTGTGTGTGTCCTTCTTAACAGACAAATCATGTTTGTGTCAAGTAGCTGTCAAATATATCCGGTTCATCACTGACATCAGTAGAAAGCACGGACTATACCTATATCACACCATACAGAAGAAAAAATAACTAACTTCGAGGTTTTCCACAGGTGGTCTGTTACGTTATGCAAACGAATACTGACGTTGAGGCAATTTAGATAAAGAATCCATCCCGAGGGCCAATATACAGTTTGTCATTGTTAATCTTATACTTTTTGACTGATGTTGTATGTATTATTTTGTGTATGTAAAGTTTATTATCCATTGTTTGCAAGTTAATAAAATGCATAGAAACTCTGTAAGAGGAAAAAAAGGTTGTGTCACTTATTACTTTTAATTATTTATAGTATTATGATTATACTCCATCCTTGTTTATCCAACCAAGCAAATTGTCAATGATCTTGATATCCCTTTTCCCGAACATTTCAAACGGATCCAGTCATTTAATCTTTGAATACGGTGGTTTGACTAACGACGCTAAACAATATACAATTGTTAAGGCATGGAAAGATGTGATAGCATGAGACTTGCACTGAAAAGTGCAAACATTTTAAGTAATTTGAACTACAAATCCATGAAATATTTAAAACGAAGCCATTTAAAAAGTACAAGAAAAATAACACCAGGTGTCTTCGGTTATGTAATAATACGTTGTTTTATCACATAGTGTACTGTGTTATCCAGTGAATATACCCATTTCATATTTGTTTGCGTATTAGCCCATGTAATATGACATATCAACCATGTGATTGGTTGTAAGTTTCAAGTGTGACGTCACGCCTAGGACAAGTACATCATGTCACAGACTTACGCATAGGAGTCAAAATGGCGGCTTTTTACATTTCAAGGTTACATGAATAAATGCCACAAATTCTGAATATGTGATGAAAAGGATCTCACAATCGTATTCGTTTCATATGAAATTTATATAACTCTTCTCGAATTTTTCATTTTAGCCCGTTAAATTGAAAAACTCTTAGACTCTTAGAAATCGCGACTGCCAACACGAAGGAATGTAAGCGAAACCAAGTGATATTCACTTGTCAGAACCAGACACCGATGCACTTCCTATTTGTGTGCAGTGTACTGCAGGATAGAAAAAAAGCAATTTCATCCCTAAGACGAAACTCAAGGAGAAAAGCAATATGCGCAGTATTCCCAAGAAGACATGCTGCAACTACAAAACATTTTAAACAAGGATTTTTCCCCTTTTACTTTCAATTTTTAATACCACTAAGTCAAAAATGGACGACTGAAGGCGGATATAGTTTAATGAATAATTATGTTATTTGACTTTCTGAATCGTCTCTTTAATATTTTTACATATGCTTCGTAATTGTAGTGATTATGTTCAATTATGTTTTGTTCTTGTTGTTTTATGTGACTTACATTATGTGGTCTAGTGGATGGTGCGTTGTAATGTTAAACAGTTATATTAAATTAATAATTCATACCTTTTCATCTCATCAACTGTATAGTATACACTTACTAAATACTAAATGTTCTCTCTTGTTGCTAGATAAGTAGATTTATTTAGTGCGTGATTTAATATGGTCGTATAAACACAACACAACACATGTGTATGTAATCACTTGAAGTATCATTGTCCCACTACATTGAAGTTATTCGTACATACAGTAACCTCTCCTTACTTTCGTTTTAGATATAACTAGCACAGATTGGTCAGGACACTTTCGTTTTAGATATAACTAGCACAGATGAGTCAGGACACTTTCGTTGACTAGGCAGCTCAGTCGGTTAAAGCGACAATATAACAACAAAGTTCAGGGCTCGAATTCCCGTCTAGTCCAACTTTTTTTTCTCAATCAGAGTACTGTTATTGAATATTGTTTCGTTTGTTTCATTTCTATTATATTTAAGAGAAGTCCCGCATGGTAAAGATTCCTTTTCAGAAATTATCTATCAAACCTATATTCATGTCGACAAGTGCGGCTTCCAGTTCACAGTTTCTGTTTTGGCAGTGGGTTGAGTATCCTGAAGTTTACATCAATTATATGTAATGTTATACATCAAAGACGTTATGCTTTTAAAAAAGCAAAATAGCGAGTTATATCACCTGGGAATATGAAAAGGCCAACCGGGGTAAGATAGCTAGTGGAGAGATGTCAATAGTTTCGCTTTACCACCACATCGCTTCATAACTTTGATATCTGAAGTGGGATAATTTTGTTTAGGATATACATCTTGAAAAGCACTCATATCTTTATCAATAAGTAGGGTAAATTATGTTCAAAAGCTTTTCTTGTTTATTCTCTATGTGTTTCAAACAAAAATATCGATGTCATTCCTCAACGGTATTAGACAACGACCCAGACAACTGTGATAATGATATGGTATACACACCGCCTCGGTAATAAAACATACCTAAATACATATATTAATTGTAAAAGCAAACACGGATTCATGGAAAATGCATGTGTCAAGGGCTAAAGTACTTCATCTGAACTTAATACTTCCATCACAGCAAATTTGTAATATCAATATCAGTGGCACTAAACTTTACTTATTGCATGTGATAAAAACGTTGCCATGTCATCAATATTATTCATCAATTTGGAAATATGTATGTATCAAAGTAATATAATATATAAATAAATGTACGAATCAAACGTGTTGCAACGTTTCAACACCAACTGGTCCCTTCGGCAAGCGTTATCCATAATCAAAGCTTGACAAAGAGACCAGTCGGTCTTGAAGCGTTACGACACGTTTGATACGTCCATTGTTTTTGTAAACGTTTGATACAAAGAAGCTGTCATGTATTTGATCATGATTTTATCAGATAGGACAATCAGATATGTTTTCCTCTCTATTCTATCCACAGGCACCTTTCTTTAATTCAAACTTTTCTGTATGGAAACCACAGACCTGATATCAACATGCATGCAAAGTATCCTGACGGTGGTCGAGAGATTCATCATAGGTGCTTGACGATGTAATAAGATTACAACTAATTTCTTTTACTTTTCACAGATGAACGTCATCTAGTTTGCTGGCTGAATGAAGCCATCACAGATTGGTGTGTATCCACACGATTAAGTATAACCGGTTGGCTGATATAGAAAGTAACCAAATTTAGCAATACAATACAATAGTATTCAAAACACTAGTTCCGTGAACATATTGTGTCTTTCTACATTTTGTTTTGATTGGACAACTGTAAACTGCTTTTGAAAAGGACTTTAATGTGATAATCGTTGATGCGTGCAAAATCACCATTACGCTTTCTATCTTTGAAATAGTGAAATATTGCCGAATCTCATAAGGATGTTATCTTTGAATAAAACACAGCATATGCGCAAAGGAAAGATACGTGCACCACCTCAATATTGGGGTAGAAAGAATTTTATAGAATAAGCATGTTTTAGTACCGGATTTGACAGTGATGCAAACTAGGTTGACTACATGCCATAAATGAATCTGTCGAGTATTCTGCCCAACCAGTTCTTTTCCCCGTTTTTCCCATCCAATGTTTCGAATGCGCATACACTCGGAAACCGTATCTGTTCCGAACGTTTCGTTGGAGTGTCTCCATTTTTCGGTAACGATTTTGAATCCATATAATATTTCCGTACAATTTAACGTGCACTGCAGTGCTCGCTGGAAATGACTACTTTACCACCAGTCACAACACCGTCTTCTGTCTATTCCGGTCTCTTTGCAATATTTAATGCGTACCCTTTCATTTTAAATAGAACCGTTAAAATGTTGAAAAACTCAAGGAAAGAAAACGTCTATTAGCGTTGCGTTCCCATAACAATATCTTTTTCAAGTTTAACTGCTCCTAAGAGCGTGCCTTCCTGCAGTTCACAGAGTGCACCAACCTTGCGACAGGACTCCATGATGTATTTTACCAAACTTGCAAGCTCCTCCAAGCAACAAGAAGAAAGAGAAAATATTTTCCAAAGTATACATTTATAATCAATTGGACAATCTGTATTTATTTCCTGTCCCGTCGATAAAATATTTCGTCTCATGTTCCATTTTCTGCCGAACATTTTCTAGGTATCTTTCTGAAGGTTAAAAAACATGGTGAATGGTGACAGGGCAGACAAAAGAAGGAGCATGCTGTTCCTGATTATGTCTCTGAAAGTAATCCTCCATCAACCCAGATGCAATGATGTATTCGTCGAACCGCACTTTCTTGAAAAGTTCAGTATGGATGTGAAATGGGCCTTCTATAAAATCACATTGAATGCACGCGTGTTAAGACATATTGTACCACGGGGGTATAATTCTTGTACACCACTTGAAAAAATATTATTTTCGTTTGATTTATGGAAGTAAAATTTCTTAATCTTATTCTTTTAAAGTTACCCCTACCCTTTATTTGTGAAAAAATATTCATTTTTCACCATGTTTTCTAGATTAAATGCTTGATATAAAAAATGGAGGGTCCGTGTGCTTCTTTTTTGTCCCATTATTATTTGTGTTATTGTCACCTTTTTCGGGGTCAAAAATCAAAAGTGCTTCAGTTACACTAAATACGTAAAAAAACAAAACAATTATGTAAAATTTTCTATTTTGTTGCATAATATTTTGATCATATTGAACATTATAAAGTTGTATAGCAAAATTGGACCTGCTACAATTAAAAATGAAGGTGAAATTTTTGCATTTTGTGAAGCGCAAGAAATACACATTAATACACATTTTCAAAATTGCCGCCGAATTGGTCATTTTTTTAAATTCTTGTAAAAAAAGTTCTACAAACGACAAGCATCTAGGTTTTTTTGACATATTTTTCAGATGCGTGTTTGCTATTAAACTTGATCATAATTTGTTAAATATTACAAAAACCCGTTACACCAGATCAAAACGAGACTTGAACGTTATTTAAACCTCAGAAGAGTACATCCTTAACGTACATATGTCTGTCGTTCTATGTATTGACCTGTTGACTCTGATATATTAACGTGGAAGGGATGATATGCGTATACGTTTATATTTTTGAATCGACATACTTTATGACCCCTTATTTTACAGATGAGCTTACTTCAAATCAAACAAAAAGTCGATTGATTATTTATTTATTTTATTTTATTTTTGTCATTTTTTTCCTTCGTTTTCTTCTGGCATGTCTCTTTGTTTATATCTGTCAATGTCAAAGTCTGGTGTCAGGGCCAGAGGAGACATAAGCTAGACACGTGGACATATTTTTATGCTATAACACGTGGCGGGTAAATTATTGACCTTGCCTATATATATAAAGGACGGGTTTTAGATTCATTTCACATGACGTATTAGGAGATAGTGAAATGTACACATCGTCTGTGGCTATATACAATCAACATGGATTTCGGCTCGCTATTCAGCTTTAACACTGTGACAGTGGCTTTCGTTGTTGTATTGTTGATCCTGCTGGTCAGTCGGACACTACAATGGCCGGCCAATGTCCCACCCGGACCATCGGGCTATCCTATCATAGGAAGCATGCCTCTACTGCGAAAAGGAAACGTCCTGGAGACATTTCGAAAACTTCGAGCACAATATGGCGACGTTTTCAGTTTGAAGATTGGACCTAATCTCAACGTGGTTATCAATGGAAAGGAGGCGTTAAGAGAGGCGTTTGTTAAAAGAGGGGAGGAATTCTCCGATCGACCAGGCGGCTTTATGACAGAAAATATTTTCCACTCTAAAGGTAAATTGTGAAAAATCAAAGTAGATGCAAGTCCTCTGACAGTTTATCAGTACATGGATGAATATAATAGTTGCATTCTTAACTCTAGGACTATATTTAACAGAAAAAAATATCTCCCCTCCCGTTATATGAAAATCGTTTTTACCTGTGAGGGTATTGTTGTGGAATATTCTTTACTCTATGACTATATTTATCAGAGTAAAAAAACAACAACAACATACATACAACTAACATTTCATTCACATATATTAGTGAGGTGGGAGTGGGTTACGTGCCGTGAATGATTGGATAATTAGAAAGTATCAAAAGGGAAAATATGCATAGAAAAATGAATATATACAAATATAAAGATAAGATTGACAGTTATATCGTAATTACATGACTCATGAGTTAATGTTTCGAATAATTGATCACATAAAACCACCGATACAAAATCAGGTTTAAATCGTATATAATCTTACTTTTAGGTATTGGTTTCTCTTCTGGTGAACACTGGAAACAAACCCGGACATTTTCTCTGTCCACACTTCGGAATTTTGGATTTGGAAAGAAGTCTTTGGAATCAAGAGTCCAAGAAGAAATAGAGGCTTATTTGAAATTCATTGAAAAACAGGAAGGACAACCTTATGACATGAAAAAAATTACAACCATTGCCATATCAAATATCATATGCAGTATTACGTTCGGAAACCGATTTGAATACACTGACGCAAAATTCAAGCGACTTACATCGCTTTTCGCTGAGAACTTTCGGTTACTTTCAGTTGGAGGGGCCCTACGATCTTTTCCTGGAGTAAGATTCCTTCCTGGAGATATGTTCAATGTGAAGAAGCTGATTCAAAATTTCGCCGATATCAAATCTTTTGTTTTTGAACAGATCGCTGAGCATCGAAAAACGTATGAAGAGGAGAATCAGCGAGATTTCGTCGATGCGTTTCTAAGACAACAAATCAAACATGGTGAAGATGATCCGATATTTGAAGGTATGTAGCAAAGGTAGCAAAGCAGAGAATTATTACTCTTAAACAGTGTATATTTTAAACACTGTTTGATCAAACAAAAATCAATAGTGATCATGCATTGGTAAGTATTATCCTGTATTACCAAAAACGTATCAGAACACTTTTTTTTAATCTTTTGACCCTCAAAAGTCTAACGTTATAATTCAAATTTGCTGGATTTAAATTTTGTTGGGAAAGTTTTTTTTCTTTTGTATTTGTTAAAATATGCTGTCAAATATTTCGTTTTTTTCCTATACCTGGCATTATTTTCTAATTTTCATGTATGGACACAGATATGAACTTAACGACATCCGTCATGAATTTGTTTGGCGCCGGGACTGACACAACAGCTACCATAATTCGCTGGGCGATCATTTACCTCATTCACAACAAACCTATCCAGGATAAGCTCCGACAGGAGATAGAGTCTGTGGTCGGGACGTCAAGGCTTCCGTCACTTGGCGACAAACCCTCCATGCCTTACTACGAAGCATTTATAACAGAGGTTTTACGAATGGGCAACATCGCCCCACTGTCTGTGCCTCACGGGGCCTTAAAGGATATCCATTTCCGGGGCATGATTATCCCAAAGGGATCGTTGATAATACAAAATCTTGACTCAGTTATGACTGATCCAGACCTGTTTGAGAATCCGGATAAGTTTCAACCAGAGAGATTTCTAGGAAAGGACGGACAAATGAATGGCAAGGAAAGGACTGTAATGGCTTTCTCTCTAGGTACTTATATAGTTTGTTAGTTTGCTTGCTTTTCATTCGTAAATTTTATTGATATAGATATTTGATAAAAATGATTATAGATATTATTTATATATTGTAATTACATTTTGTTTATCGACGTTTAGACCAGTTTTGATTTTTTTTTTGTCCCGTTAATAAGCATCACTTATAAATTATAGAAGTAAAGAACAGCTGTTTGGTCCAGTGTAATTCCTTGTTCAATATTTGAGTGATTATGCTCTGACAGTTTAGCCGCAAATCTCGAAATAAAGTAAAGATGTCCCATAAACTATTGTATGCATAAATGATTTGATGACTTTATCTGATTATATCTTTTACAGGACGACGAATCTGTCTTGGAGAATCTCTGGCGAGGTTAGAGCTATTTTTGTTTTTAACCTCATTGCTGCAAAGGTTCGAGTTTTTCCCGGAAAGCCCCGACAAACTCCCATCATTTGACGCGACCCTGGGATTGGTTCGGGCGTCCAAGGACTACAAGTGCTGCGCTGTTAAGTTGAAATGAAACATTGAAACAAAAAATCTGTGAGGATGTTTAATTATATCATAGAGATGTTATCATATAGAATTCCATTTTGTTTGTAAGTTTGTAATATAATCCCAAAGGACTAGACAGAATTTGATGAAACTTTTCATTTATTGTACTCATGAAATATCTATGGAATACAGGTGCTCTTATGTGCGGCCTCGGAAAACAGTTCATCTGGTGGGTCCCAACTCCTCGGGAAAATAGGTTCGGCTGTTGACTGATAAGGCATGAAACAACTGTAAAATGTGATTTCGGTATTGAGGGTTTTGCAAATGTGAAGGTTAAATGGTTGCTATTTTATTTTCATGGTAGACAAGACCCCTCCCCACTTAAACCATCTTAATAATTCATGTAGTAATTCAGGCAAATTGATGCCTTATCTTAATGTGATTGCAACGTTACATATTAACGAGATCTAACTCTGTGATACTAATTAAGCTGCACACTTATCCAGTGCCATTTTACTCTGTATTCAATCCAAGTGTTTTCACGCATGTATTTCGGATTATTTACACACATTTGAGTAAACTGATACAATATAAACTGAGCATACCATGTTTTGAGTGCATGCTAGAGTTGATCACAGTAGCATAGAAATAAGAATACAATGTATCATACTCTGCCACGAAGGGATGCTAATAAACGTCCCTTTGTCCAACCACCTCTATACAAAAATGCAAAGGAATGAAGTGACGAAAAACCGTGTAAGCGTTAAACATTTCTTTCGTAATATGGAAATATCGTGTCCTAAAAGTTTGTGGATGGTAAATTTAATCCACAAATGTATATGTGATCCCTGTCACTCTGGTAAAATACAAACTTCTTCCAACTGGATATTTTGGCTCTGAAAAATACAGCAGACGTCCCGGGTGAGATCCCTAACGAAGATATTTAAATATCAATTACCACGGTCACATACTTGCCGCTATGAGCCACGAAAAAGACTATAACGACTGTGGTTACCGGTTACATAGTTTATTATCTGTGTCTCCATATGATCTTACCTGTTCGCTTACCTGTAGTCACGTGCATGCGTGTGTACACACTCTGACATATCCTATACGCTTCGTTCCATATAAAATTATTTTTGAAATGACCCCTGCTTTTTACTTGTCTAGGTCTCTGTCTCCTTGCTCCGTGCTAGGTCTACCCCAAAATGAGAAAGGTATATTAGGACTTGAGGAAGGGGGAGCACCATCGATCTTGCTGCTATATTTCCATGCAAGATTTTTCTTATTTATTTGAGCAACCAATGGTGAATGGGCTGGGGTGTGATAGGGTGGGGTGGGATGGGGGAGGGAGTGGGAATGAGAGGGAATGAAGG
>NW_018404940.1:1829894-2003811 GCF_002113885.1 Mizuhopecten yessoensis | reverse complement strand
GGGGTCATTGGTACTGTATGCTCTGCCCTTGAATCCGCCGCTGTAGTATTTAGTACTTTCATAATAACTAAATCCATACGACCCGGTCTTTCCTTGTTCATTGAAATATACATACTTTTCCCTTTGATGAATAAATAATAGACGAGAGACGTATAAATCCATACGACTGGAATACTTTGGCTGCAATTATACAAACAATGAAGACTTCATTCGATTTCGATTTCGCCCAAGTAAGAAAGATAATAAATGATAATAAAGTTTTTCCATCGCGTATAGAAATATGTACGAGGAAAGGCAATTTCATGTCTTTCTGCATCTTTTGAAGAACTTCACGATTCGTCTACATACAAAATTATGTCGTTATATTTTGTAAACGAAGAAGCGAGCAATAGAAATTTCATAAATGACGTCCTATATAGGTCAACATTAAGTGCAAAGTGTTCCTCTTTCAACGTGAAGAATGACAAAGTCGTATTTATGTGTCGTTCTATTTGCTGACATTCTACCTCTGTGTACTGGGGAAACGTCACACGTTATGGGCACGCAACTACTATCAATATTGATCGTGTTAGACTTTCATTCGCTCCGTACGCTAACATACTGAAGAGGTTAACCATTTCACCCCTATGTAACTTTAGTAGACTCTACCATGCATTGATATGAATGAGTCCATTATGGTCTACAGTGGTGAAAGGGTGAAAAACAAACTACCTTAACATTTCTTCTCTTCTTATTATATTTACAAGTTCCCAAAGATAGATTAACATTTAGTCACATAAAGAAATACAGGTTTAGTGTTCAGCAATCTATTGGATTAACAACACGCGTACTGAAGGTCATTAAATAGAACGAAAGGTAAGCCGTCCTGCGAGTAGATCGTCAATTGAGCTCGTAGTGTTTCACAATACCTAGCCGGGGAGAATTATTTTGACTATATGGGACACACTTGTATTGATATTATCATGAGTCAGTACGTGTATACAACCGACAAACCCTGTATGATCGGATAACAATACACGTCAAATCTAAGTAATATCACGTCACCATAGTGAGAACCAGGGCAGTGGCAACGAAAACACAACACACACTAATGAGATTGATGGATATTTTCGATACCAATTAAGTTAATTGGTGTAATTTTGTTTTTCTCGTTATTTTCTTAAATTAACAGCTCAATAACCAGTACATACACAGATAAGGAAAGAACTTAACATATGAATTATAACCTTTTGCTTCTTCTCGATTTTGCGATAAGATGCAACAGATCAATATGTTTCCTATGTTTCAAAGATTACACAACACTGCCTCCATCCCAATCAAATTGCATTATGCTTTATTGTTAAAATTACAATTTTGAAGATTCATTGGCCACATTCTTTCTCAACACGGGCTTCCGATAAATGATTCATCGAAGTTTTAAACATGCAAGGAACAGGTCACCGTTTTTGGCAGTGGTGCGAGCATGCAGAGGGCGAGTAGCGATTTGTCTAGGTCTATGCTCGTAGGTGCGGTTGTGATAACCGGCGAAAGACCTCTTAACAAGGTCTATGGAATCCTTAGCAAATTGATGTTAGTTAAGAATCCCTGCCTCACTGCACTGTTTTCGTATATATACTGAATCTAAATACATACAGAGCAAAAAAGTAATTCCAACAGTAAACACAAAATGACGTTGTCAAATTTCGGAGCAATCCGTTCCTACATTGTATATTAAGAAACAGTGAAAACACAGAACACTTAAATTACATTACGCAAAAACAAAAACAAAAAAGAAATATAACTATCATCAGTATTTGAAAACAATAAGCCCCTCGGCAACCGCAGACCTGTTTACCCATTTGTTTGTCAAAGAGGAATTAAAGTGTAGTTTGAATTTGGTAAGTGTAGTTTTTACATGCTGGCATCGCCAGCATCCGAGCCGCGAAGCGGCCAGGCAGGGGAGGGTGCGGGAGGGGGCGCCTAAGCCCCCTCCTGCAAGGGGGGTACGGGGGGTCTCCCCCGGAAAAAATTGAATTCCTAGGTGCTCTGAGGTGAATTCTGGTACATTTTAAGTGACAACATCAAATAAATAATTGGTACCATTTCAGATGATTTTGTCTTTCTTTTTTAATCTTATTGCAAAATAAAAGTTATAAAACAAACACAACCCAGCACTTTGGGTCAAATCTGTCCAGTAACACAAGTTGGCAACCCAGCACATTGGGTAAATTCTGTAAGCAGCATTTTATGAAGATTTCAGAGATCTGTAGTACGACCCCCTGATATGGTCCAGTTCCTTGTCCGTGTAATCCTGAGGGGTGCCTGAAGATTTAATTACCAGGAGACTTTCAAGAGTACTATCTCCAAGACATGCTCGCTGCTCAGTTCTGTTCTTACGTACACAGGAGAACACCCTCTCGCAGTGTGCACTACTGTGTGGTATGGTTAGGATGCCACACATTACCACCGAGAGTTCTGAGAACATAAGTTTCCCTTCCTCGTCCCGCATTTTCCCAATCATGGACCAGATTGAGTCCATCCTGGTTTGCTCATTGGTACAGCTGCTGACATTTGTACATTGATACAAAGTGAATTGCTCAAGTAGTTTGTCTTTTGTTGTTGCTGGAGGAATGATACACGAGTATCTTTCAATGAAGAAACGAAGGTCAGATGACTTTGCAATTGTCTGTAAGTTTACATCCGCCACCTGTGCAGCTGACAAGACAGGATCATTCAATGGCAGCTTGCTGCAAATGTAGTCACAAACTTCATGAAAGTATCGGACTACACTTTTGTAGAATTCCTCAACCTTTCGTGAGCGGAGGTGATTTACCTCAGCATTCTCAATGAAGTTTTTGGCTTCCTCTCCAATCACAAGTGAGGTGTTTGGTTTGATGTTACAGTTCTGCTTGTACTGTACCTTGTCAACAGCTATACTAAGCATAGCTGCGGGCTTGATGAACCTTGTCAGAATATTCCTCAGAAGCTTTTGCAGAGAGCGTTGTAGTATGTGTATTTTTGGTTCATCTGACTGCAGATTTAATAGAATGTCATCATACACATGGATAGTGTACTGAAGAAAGAGGACATACAGACGATTGGTCGGGGACCTGACGAAAGAATAGATGGCCTCAATCTTCTGTTCTGCATATCCAGGCGCTGATGATTCTTCTGTAGAATTCTTTGGACAGCTTGATATCTTGGACTTCTTTGCTGCTACAGCTGCTGCTTTCTTTGACTTTGTTAACTCCACTGCATCTTTCTGCTCTTTAAAGAAGTCCTTTAGTGCATCCCAGTTGAGCAGCATCCGATCGACACATCTACAAAATCAAGAATAAATTGAAAAATATTGATGTTTAAAGTTTAATTATTCATATCATATTCAAAAAATGTGATGTTTGTACATGTTCTAACAAAGCTACATCGATGACTTGTTAAAAAAATGCATTTTGTAAATATCTTATTTTAAAAACATGTAGTTTTTTGTACATGTTCAGTAAGCAAGCTCTAATTATTAGTAAGAATATGCTATCAATTGTTAATTACCTTCCAATACTGAGCCATCTAGTACAGACATGCTTCAGCATTTTCTTCTGTTCCAAGTCGTAAAGTGCCTGTGTCCCCTTGAATGCTGAGCGGCGTTTGTCACTTTTGTGAAAAAAGTAATATATATCCACCAGGATATCATCCACTGGAGGAAGAGCTGCTGCTGCTGCCTTCTTAGCTGCAATGTGGACTAAATGGAGAGTACATCCAGCCAGAAATATGTGTGGCTGCTTTTGCTTTACAAATGCGAAGACTCCCTTCTTGTGCCCAGTCATCACATTTGCGTTGTCACAGCCAAGAGCCATACATTGCGACCACGGAATGCCCCTCTCCTGTAAAGCGGTATCCATCATGTTGAATATGGCCTCTCCTAAAACCCGTTAAATTTAATTACATTTCATATTTTGATAAAATGGCAAATAAAATCATTGTAATATAAGAAAAGTTAGAAAACTCTTCCAATATAATTTGAAATGTCTAAACATAAAACAAGAATATTCTCCAAACACAATTTCAAATCTTCAATTTGTGAAATGTAAAATTTTCTTAAATCGTTGGCTGGTATGTCATGACTCGACTAATTAATACAATACTAGTCTGAATTATAATTTATGTTATACTAATTAATATACTGAAGCATAAAACATATTAAATCCATAGTTTATTTTGAACATACCTGTTGCTGAACCTTTACAAATTGGTATTGACAACAGTTCCGAATTTACAGTTCCAGTTTTTGTGTCCAATGTCCTGACTACTATTGGGTACTGCTTGCTTTTTTCATCATTAGATCCATCAGTCGATATGGTGAATGGCCGCATTTTCATTCTCTCTGCTAGGGATCCTTGTTGTAAGGTAGCAATCTCCTTAATCAAGACAGTTGTTTTGTTGCGGGCACATTTCATGTCTGTCAACAAATAAGTAATTAATAACATGTTAATTCAGTTTTAATTCACCAATTAGGACCATTACCTTATTTTAAAATAAACTTCAATGTAAATTATTATAAAACTATGTCAACAATGAACTTACTTATAAACAATATATATTCACAAACAAAACTTGATTATTTACAAAAAAATATAATAAATCATTAAAAAAAACTTACATATTTGTAGGAGTTAATCCAGAGTTTTTAAAACGATTTATCTCCCTTTGATCAAGAATAATGGTTAGGTCAAGTTGGTTTCTTTTTTTTTACAAATGTGATATCTTTTTATTCATTGAATTTACTGAATGGGTATTAAATACGTGTAGCTTCTTCATATATCCCTCTTTGTTTTTCTGAGTGATGATTCAGATGTAGACCTATATTTAGGCACAACTACGCTACAACTACGAGTACGACACACTTCGCAATTTTAGTTATTTTCGCCGTTTTTGTTCCTCTGTTAATTTGACATAATAATTTTATATAAAACAATATAATATCTAGCACGTACCTGCAGCTATCTTCGAATCCGGAAACATCGTACGGAATACCCGAGGAAGGGTGTCTGCAACACTTAGGGACATGTTCTGATTTGCGATAAGTTCGCACATTTTCAATTCCGCTCTCGTTACATTCCGAGTCCGCTGATCTTCACCAGTAGTGTTCGTCTTACAGAAAGTAGCAATCGACACGTTTTTAGAGTGTAACATATGTAAATCCTTGTGCATCTTTGTATCGACGTGTCGTTTGCAGTCAAAACTCCCGCCATGCTTACACGAGAAGTCTGATCGGCAGACAGTGCAATGAACGAACGTGTCACCCTTCCTGGAGGGCTGCAGGCATTTCCAATTTTCCGTGTATGATAATCGGTACCGCTGAGTCGCCACCTTCTTATTATTTGGCGGAGCATCTTGGCATTTTCGTTTCAGCATCGTCTGCTCGTGTCAAAATGTCGTTTCCCAATATATATTTGGAACGCATCGGGAACCTTCATTAACCATTAGAGGGATATTCATTTGAAACCCCTCGGCGATTATCGTCTATAAACCATTAGATGAATACGGGATCACTTTGGTGTTTGTAATGCCTATAAAAATTGTGATAAGCGTCTGAGTGACTATGTGATTTACAGACTGCATTCGATACAGAACACACAACAAAGGATGACGAAAACGCAATGGCATTTTATTGGATTTTTTCGTAGAAAGCGTAGAAACTACTCTCCAAAGTGTAGAGCGTAGTTCAACTTCAATAATCGTAGAAACTACGCTAAAATCGTAGATGTAAACAGGTCTGCAACCGTAGGCCGCAGGCAGAATGTACAATGACCACATCGTTGACCTAGCTATAAAACTGTGTATATGCGTCAACGACAAAGAGATTAAAAATACCGAAAAAAACTGGAGCGTGAAGATGCAAAAGCTGGGAAAATGGCACGATTCGTCCCAAGATGACAAATGCAATATGGAATAACAATTATTGAAATATCTTTCTGATTAATGAATATATAGTAAATATATGTTTTTGCATAAATTATATTATCAAAATTTAGTTAGAATGAGTAAAATCTGTAGCACAAGTATAAATAAAATGTAATTGACGAAATGACACATCGAGAGACAGATAGTTCGTCCACTAAATCCGACAGCGTCAATCAGTCTCATACACTGTCTGGCAGCAGGTTTGAGTCACCAGACCAATAAAAGTGAACCATCTTGTCAATAACCTAGCTACCTCGAAGGGAAACAAACGGATAACAAGAGCTTATCGTTTGTTCATACCTCGAGGGTAGAGGGTTTTAGGTTGGTGTTCTAGTATCTTTCCCTTGGGCGCCTTTTCTATTCATTCCAGTTTGGGCGATGATCTATGGCAGCCACCTACATGTTTTTTTGTCCGAGTATTGTTACAGTTAAGGTATATGGGAGGGAAATAATGCCTTACTGGCAATCTAGCTTTTCCAGCGATGCGGTATGACCCCGGGATCCGCTCACTAGTTCAGCAACGTCGAGCGTGGTCAGTAGTTTGATGGGTGACCGTTCACACGTTACTTTTGGTGGCAGCGTTGGGATTCTGTAATCATGTAAGGCCAGTTCACGGTGGTTAAGGAAGGTGCATTGATACATAGGGAGGACCTACGGGATTCCCCAGGACGAGACTTCCCAGAGGGGGGAAGAGTGTAACCGCTAATAATGTATATGAGGGGGAAATACTACCTTACTGGCTAGCTAGCTTTTCCAGCGATGCGATATGACCCGGGGACTCGCTCACTAGTTCAGCAACGTCGAGCGTGGTCAATACATGTAGTTGGATGGGTGACCGCCCGCACGTTACAGTATGGCTAGGCAAAAATGGACGTGGGTGAAACTAGCACAAAACTCAATATCAGAATCAACAACAATCGCTGCTCCATTAAGCAGAACAAACCAGATTTCGCTGTGGCAAGGCATTGTTATCTCCACCAAATTGTAAGCCAACCTTACATACAGAAATCAACATTTCAATCGTTTTATTGCGATGTAAATCAAAACGAATATTCCCCTCACGAAGACAGTTATACTATAACAAACCTTTGATGAGACTCCCAATGCACTCAAAGCTTTGGTAGCAGTATAAGTTTGTAAGCCTTATATATAAAGACGTAACATCTGTATGATGCAGTTTAATTCACTTTCGGCATACTGCACCTATTGCCGAATTTAAAGTGCAGTTACATATATTCTTTACTTTCTTCTTTTAAGATACACGATGGTGACTTTTCAGGTGGATATTTTAGTCCCAAAATTTGCCGTAACTTGATGGCAACAATTATCTCTCTTGAATAGTGACACTGTTGTTATGTTGTGAATATGGACATTTCAGTCGTTAATGGTATTAAATAAATCAGTATTCCTCTTATTTTGAAATTTAAAATTTAGGAGGTATTACGCCTCTTCATTTCTGTTTAAACAGTAGTTTTGACCGATTTAGATTTCTATTTTTTGGCCCTTAGCATTACCGATGAGACATAAAAGTACGAACAGTTTTACACTTATAGTCCCGAGGATCCCGCGCTAGTCTTAAATTCGAATCGAACGACGGGAGCTTGTCTGCGCTCTCTGGGAGAAACTAGAACCTCTGCAGCAGTGACGTCATGAATAGAAATAGCTCTATCCTAGCCATAGATTCCCCGACACAGATTCGTCGTCCTGTGAAGACAAAGTGAACATAACTTTAATATAAACTACTATTCTAAAGTACTATTAAATTAAATTCAACGCAAAAAAAACCATTTCTAGTGCAATGAAATAATTACAAAATTACTAAGGATGATAAATTTGTTTAAAAATCTCATCTTCTGAGATTTTTATGAAAAAATCCAAAAACGGTTATCTAGATCTGCTGATATGATTTCGATAAATAAAATACATTATGCAAAACAACAACAAATTATAACCAAGCGAGAAAACAATAACAGTTCTTTCTTTGCCATTCAGTTGTCCGTCTTTTCCAAGAAATCTTTCGGGTAAAAAACTATGAGGATTTTTCAAAAAGGTCCGGATCAATTATAACGGAGTCTAGATTGGGTATTATCGCTGACTCTTTTGTAATGATCATGCCGCAGAAGTGGGTGTCCTTCTTGGCACCGTGTGGCCCAGTGAGATGAGCAATGTTGCCCATCCGGAAAACCTCTGCTATAAAAGCTTCGTAGTAAGGCATGGAGGGTTTGTCGGCAAGTGACGGCCGTCTTGATGTTCCAATCACAGTTTCTATCTCCTGCACCTGTGTTTCAAGGTACGTGTAACTGCTTGAAATTTGTCTTTCACAATAGAAATTCAAAATGTCGTTTGCTCATTATTGAGAGTCTTTTCAATCAAAACTAGTTCTTTTTGTAAGCAGAAAATGAACATGTGTTCATACAAAGATTAATTTATTTGATAATTTGCCTGTTGGCAATTTGGAATTTGGGATTCGGAAGGAAATCTTTGGAATCAAGAATCCAAGAAGAAATAGAGGCTTATTTGGATATTATTGAAAAACAAAAGGGACAACCTTACGACATAAAAGAAATGACCGTCTTGGTCGTATCAAATATCGTATGCAGTATTACTTTCGGATTCGAATACACTGATGCAAAATTCAAGAAAATCACTTTCCTTTTCGCTGAGAACTTTCTTTTGAATTCGGTTGCAGGGGCCATATGATCTCTTCCTTGAGTAAGATTCCTTCCCGGAGACATGTTCAATATAAAGAAAATGATTAAGAATTTAAAGGATATAAAATGTTTTATCGTTGATCAAATTGATGAGCACCGGAAAACGCTAGAAGAAAAGAATCCACGAGATTTCATTGATGCCTTTCTTCGAGAACAAACTAACCATGGTGAGGATGGTCCATTATTTAAAGGTATGCTACTCAAAATGAGAAATGTCTATTGGAAAATCCTTCTCTATTGTTTTGAGTCCATATTCGGTTCCGGTTATCATTACGGTCATTGTTTATATCGGAGAGCCAATGTGTTTAAAGTGTAGGTTTTCCTGGAGGTTAACTAACTAACGTTATAAAGATTAAGAAATTTTACTACCATAAATCAAACGAAAATAATATTTTTTTCAAGTGGTGTACAAGAATTATACCCCGTGGTACAAGACGGCTACAATATGTCTTAACACGCGTGCATTCAATTTGATTTTATAGAAGGCCCATTTCACATCCAGACTGAACTTTTCAAGAAAGTGCGGTTCGACGAACACATCATTGCATCTGGGCTAACGGGGGATTACTTTCAGAGACATAATAAGGAACAGCATGCTACTTCTTTTGTCTGCCCTGTCACCATATTTTATAACCTTCAGAAAGATACCTGGAAAATGTTCGGCAGAAAATGGAACATGCGACGAAATATTTTATCAACGGGACAGGATGTAAATACAGATTGTCAAATTGATTATAAATGTTTATTTTGGAAAAGTTTTCCTTTTCACCTTGTTGCTTGAAGGAGGTTGCAAGTTTGGTTAAATACATCATGGAGTCCTGTCGCAAGGTTGGTGCAGTCTGTGGACTGCAGGAAGGCACGCTCTTAGGAGCAGTAACTGTTAAACTTATAAAAGATATTGTTATGGGAACACAACGCTAATAGACGTTTTCTTTCCTTGAGTTTTTCCAACATTTTAACGGTTCTATTTAAAATGAAAGGGTACGCATTAAATATTGCAAAGAGACCGAAAGAGACCGAAGACGGTGTTGCGACTGGTGGTAAGGTAGTCATTTCCAGCTAGCGCTGGCACGTTAAATTGTACGGAAATATTATATGGATTCAAAATCGTTACCGAAAAATGGAGACACTCCTACAAAATTACTACTGAACGGTGACTGGTTCAACGCTCCCAGGAACCCGGGTTTGTTCGTTCGGAACAGATACGGTTTCCGAGTGTATGCGCATTCGAAACATTGGATGGCAACGGAGAAAAGAACTGGTTGGGCAGAATACTCGACAGATTCATTTATGGCATGTAGTCAACCTAGTTTGCATAACTGTCAAATCCGATACTAAAACATGTTTATTCTGTAAATTCTTTCTACCCAAATATTGAGGTGGTTCACGTATCTTTCTTATGCGCATATGTTGTGTTTTATTCAAAGATGACATCCTTATGATATTCGGCAATATTTCACTATTTCAAAGATAGAAAGCGTAATGGTGATTTTGCACGCATCAACGATTATCACTTTAAAGGCCTTTTCAAAAGCAGTTTTCAGTTGTCCAATCAAAACAAAATGTAGAAAGACACAATATGTTCATGGAACTAGTGTTTTGAATACTATTGTATTGTATTGCTACTTTTGGTTACTTTCTATATCAGTCAACCGGTTATACTTAATCGTGTGCATTCAGTCAGCAAACTAGATGACGTTCATCTGTGAAAAGTAAAAGAAATCAGTTGTAATCTTATTACATCGTCAAGCACCTATGATGAATATCTCGACCACCGTCAGGGTACTTTGTATGCATGTTGATATCAGGTCTGTGGTTTCCATACAGAAAAGTCTGAATTAAAGAAAGGTGCCTGTGGATAGAATAGAGAGAGAAACATATCTGACTGTTCTATCTGATAAAATCATGATCAAATACATGACAGATTCTTTTTATCAAACGTGTACACAAACAATGGACGTATCAAACGTGTCGTAACGCTTCAAGACCGACTGGTCTCTTTGTCAAGCTTTGATTATGGATAACGCTTGCCGAAGGGACACGTTGAAACGTTGCAACACGTTTGATGCGTACATTTATTTATATATTATATTACTTTAATACATACATATTCCCAAAATGAAGAATAATATTGATGACATGGCAACGTTTTAATCACATGCAAAGAGTAAAGTTTAGTGCCACTGATATTGATATGTCAATTATGGTATAAAAAATTGCTGTGATGGAAGTATTAAGTACAAATGAAGTACTTTAGCCCTTGGCACATGAATTTTCCATGAATCCGTGTTTGCTTTTACAATTAGTATATGTATTTAGGTATGTTGTATTACCGAGGCGGTGTGTATACCATATCATTATCACAGTTGTCTGGGTCGTTGTCTAATACCGTTGATGAATGACATCGATATTTTTGTTTGAAACACATAGAGAATAAACAAGAAAAGCTTTTGAACATAATTTACCCAACTTATTGATAAAGATATGAGTGCTTTTCAAGATGTATATCCTAAACAAAATTATCCCACTTCAGATATCAAAGTTATGAAGCGATGTGGTGGTAAAGCGAAACTATTTACATCTCTACACTAACTATCTTACCCCGGTTGGCCTTTTCATATTCCTAGGTGATATAACTCGTTATTTGGCTTTTTTTAAAGCATAACGTCTTTGATGTATAACATTACTCATAGTTGATGTAAACTTCAGGATACTCATACCACTGCCAAAACAAAAACTGTGAACTGGAAGCCGCACTTCCGAACGACGAAACAATATTCAATAACAGTACTCTGATTGAAAACAAAAGTTGGACTAGACCGGAATTCGAGCCCTGAACTTTGTTGTTATATTGTCGCTTAAACCGACTGAGCTGCCTAGTCAACGAAAGTGTCCTGATCCATCTGTGCTAGTTATATCTAAAACGAAAGTGGCCTGACCCATCTGTGCTAGTTATATCTAAAACGAAAGTAAGAAGAGGTTACTGTATGTACGAATAACTTCAATGTAGTGGGACAATGATACTTAAAGTGATTACATACACATGTGTTGTGTTGTGTTTATACGACCATATTAGATCACGCACTAAATAAATCTACTTATCTAGCAACAAGAGAGAACATTTAGTATTTAGTAAGTGTATACTAGACAGTTGATGAGATGAAAAGGTATGAATTATTCATTTAATATAACTGTTTAACATTACAACGCACCATCCACTAGACCACATAATGTAAGTCACATAAAACAACAAGAACAAAACATAATTGAATATAATCACTACAAATACGAAGCATGTGTAAAAAATATTAAAGAGACGATTCTGAAAGTCAAATAACATAATTATTCATTAAACTATATCCGCCTTCAGTCGTCCATTTTTGACTTAGTGGTATTAAAAATTGAAAGAAAAAGGGGAAAAATCCTTGTTTAAAATGTTTCGTAGTTGCAGCATGTCTTCTTAGGAATACTGCGCATATTGCTTTTCTCCTTCAGTTTCGTCTTAGGGATGAAATTGCTATTTTCTATCCTGCAGTACACTGCACTCCAATAGGAAATGCATCGGTGTCTGGTTCTGACAAGTGAATTTCACTTGGTTTCGCTTAAATTTCTTCTTGTTAGCAGTCATGATTTCGATAGAGGTTGCCACCGTAGTTTTACCCGAGTTTAAAAACGGAGTAGCTTTAAATTTGTTATCATTGTATAACAGAGAAACTGTAAAACTGATATCATGGTATAATAGAGCAACTATAGCGCTGTCATCATTACATAACAGAGTAACTATAAAACTGTTATTATTATATAACAGAGTAATTATAACGCTGTTAGTTATCATTGTAAAACCTGCAACTATTAAACTGTTATCACTTTATAACAGAGTAACTATAAAGATGTTATCATTGTAAAACATGTAAATAAAAAACTGTTATCATTGTATAACACAGTAACTATAAAACTGTCATTATTAAATAATTTAACGGGCTAAAATGAAAAATTCGAGACGAGTTATATGAATTGCATATGAAATGAATATGACTGTAAGATCCTTTTCATCACATAATCAGAATTTGTGGCATTTATTCATGTAACCTTGAAATGTAAAAAGTCGCCGTTTTGACTCCAATGCGTAAGTCTGTGATGTCCTGTACTTGTCCTAGGCGTGACGTCACACTTGAAACTTACAACCAATCAGGGGGCTGATAGGTCATATTACATTGGTTAAAACGCAAACAAGTATGAAATGGGTATATTCACTGGATAACACAGTACACTATGTGATAAAACATCGTATTATTACATAACCGAAGACATCTGGTCTTATTTTTCTTGTACTTTTTAAATGGCTTCGTTGTAAATATTTGTTGGATTTGTAGTTCAAATTATTTAAAATGTTTGCACTTATCAGTGCAAGTCTCATGCTATCACATCTTTCCATGCCTTAACCATTGTATATTGTCTAGCGTCGTTAGTCAAACCACCTTATTCAAAGATTAAATGACTGGATCAGTTTGAAATGTTGGGTAAAAGGGATATCAAGATCATTGACAATTTGCTTGGTTGGATAAACAACGATGGAGTATAATCATAACACTATAAATAATTAAAAGTTATAAGTGATACAACTTTGTTTTTCCTCTTACAGAGTTTCTATGCATTTTATTAACTTGCAAACCATGGGGGGGGGGGGGGGGGGGGGGGGAGTGCGTAAATCTCTTAATTATATGAATTAAAAATTAAAGGAGTACTGGTTCATTTCAAATTAATAATGAGTATCATTATATACTGTCACAACCTCTGTTAAAGGAACAATCGGAGACATCAGTCTACTACCTTGTATCTTCATATGAACACGTAAGACACGCACATACAAGTGATTACACCTTTAGTAATAGATATAATATGCCAAAAACGAATTACATGTCATCATACAGATGTTCCTTCTACGACTCACCGGTGATGCTAGTGGCCAAACATCCAAATTAGTCTTTACGTCAATAAACAAAAGTATACTAACAATAAATAAATATATATATATATATGTTCATAAATAAAAAGCAAGCAAACAAACAAGAATATATAAGTACCTAGAGAGAAAGCCATTACAGTCCTTTCTTTGCCGTTCATTTGTCGGTCCTTTCTAGAAATCTCTCAGGTTGAAACCTATCCGGATTCTCAAACAGGTCTGGATCAGTCATAACCGAGTCAAGATTTGCCATAATGACCGACCCTTTTGGGATTAGCATGCCTCGGAACTGGATATCCTTCTAGGCTCCGTGAGGCACAGACAGTGGAGCGATGTTGCCCATTCGGAAAACCTCTGTTATAAATGCTTCGTAGTAAGGCATGGAGGGTTTGTCGCCGAGTGACGGAATCCTTGACGTCCCGACCACAGTTTCTATCTCCTGTCGGAGCTTATCTTGGATAGGTTTGTTGTGAATAAGGTAAATTATCGCCCAGCGGATCATGGTAGCTGTTGTTTCAGTCCCAGCAAGGAACAGATTGATGACGACTGTTGCTAAGTTCATATCTATAGACATACAGAATATGAAAATAATGTCAGGCGTAAGAAATACTGGATTATTTGACATCATGCTTACACGAGTGAAAAGACAAAAGACAATAAAATTAATCGTTTGTCTCCGGAAAAAGTCAAAAGGGTAAATAGGGAAAAGAAAAGCATGGTAATTTTTTGCTATGATTTGAAGAATGGTACAAGGTGTTGTGTATAAGGTTTTAATACGGCTTTAATGAATCATCTTTCATAAAAAAAATCCAAAATTTCAATAGTTATCAAAACTATAATGTATCTTTACATTTTTAATACACATATTTCTGGTACCTTCTAAGAATCTAATATGGACATACGGTTGTTATTATTATATATTTCAAACAATGATTTTAGTTATGTCAAATGTTTTTAAATGAAGAAAATCACACACGTAAAATGATAATAATCTTTTCTTCATCAACAATCTAACCATATATCTTTGTTACACCTACCATCAAATATCGGATCATCTTCGTCATGTTTGATTTGTTGTCTCAGAAACGCATCAATAAAATCTCGCTGATTTTCTTCTGCAAACGTTTTTCGATGCTCGGCTATTTGTTCAAGAGCAAAACATTTGATATCAGTGAAATTTTGAATTAACTTCTTTACATTGAACATATCTCCAGGAAGAAATCGTACACCTGGAAATGATCGTATGGCCCCTCCAACCGAATTTAACCTTAAGTTCTCAGCAAAAAGTGACGTTAGTCGTTTGAATTTTGCGTCAGTGTATTCAAATCGGTTTCCGAACGTAATACTGCATATGATATTTGATATGGCCATGGTTGTCATTTCTTTTATGTTGTAAGATTGCCCGTTTTGTTGTTCAATGATATCCAAATAAGCTTCTATTTCTTCTTGGACTCTTGATTCCAAAGACTTCTTTCCAAATCCAAAATTCCGAAGTGTCGACAGAGAAAAAGTCCGTGTTTGTTTCCAGTGATCACCGGAGGCGAAACCAATACCTATAAAGACATAAGCAAGTTATAAAACTTATATTAATCACTTATGTTGGCCCGGATGCAGGTGCGCTTTTCACTGCGCCACCCGACCATTACACAAAATTAAGATAAACAAAAGATGATTTTGTCCGGAGTGGAAAGTATCCTGTATTACACATTAGTTCAACAGTCAAGCTTACATTGAACAATGCTAATACCACAACGATTAACAATTTTGTGGTCCAGAAAATTCGAAATATCAAAAGTTCAGAGACCAAATCAGATGATCCCCCTCCACGTAAAACGTTCTTGTATTCCGAAGTAACTCAAAGTAAGGTGTCATTCCTCGATTACCATGTCTCACCCTGATCAGATTTGGCACTCATAGAATATCAGTCGAAAGTAGGCTAGCAAATTATGAAAAAGTGACCATTCTCTCTGCACGATGGGACGACATTCATTTATCCAAACATGCTACCATGTAAATACTTATTTTCTAAAGTAACGTTTTCTTTTGTCAGGTTATTTTATTCCGTCTTTAACTAAGTAATTTAAATAGCATCTATTAGGCCGTACATGTATACTAAACCATAGGGCTACATCGAGAGCATGCTGATTGGATTTATTTTCAGAATGGGTCAAGTCTACCACGTCCATCAGCCAAAAAAGTCTGTGCTTCCTTACCCGACTGTCCCAACCAAACTCAACAATCTGCTTGATTCGAGTGTATTTTTGTCTACAGAGAGAACATCAAATATTTTAATTCTGTCTGCAAAACCTATAACACTGCCTGCTTGCGGAAACAGAACTAAGCTTGCTTGATAACCAAGGAAACAATACCTATACACTTTCCATATTTTCTTATCGCGCTTCATGTATAAAAGAAATCGTTTCTGATACCCATTCATGATATCGATACGGACCTGCCTCGTTCGTATTGTATTCCGAAACTTCACAAGAATCTTTGATATTTACTTAATTTCATTCCTTATCTCATTTACGGTATAATATAATATAATATAAAGCAATACATAACTGTTGAAATGTAATTTGGAATCAAGTTTTACAACTTATACTAGACCCATCTTCAGATATATCGGCGAGGTGCTGTCTTTATTACATTTATCAACCACGTCAATCGTATTTATACCCTCCTGTACTTGAAATCAATGACCCTACCAGCTCTACTACATGTACCTCAGCCGCTTTCCTCAACCATTTCTCACAACATGACCAACAACCTTCCGTTCCCTCTCCGCTGTGGAACTTCGTTTTTCCGGGAGGTTAGCTTCCTATGATAGGATAGCCAGATGGGCCGGGCGGGACATTGGCAGGCCATTGTAGTGTCCGACTGACTAGCAGGATCAAAAATACAACAACGATAGCCACTGTCACAGTGTTAAAGCTGAGAGACGAGCCGAAATCCATGTTGCTTCGAAACACACACTGAAAACTGACAATATAATTGCAACTGTGACCTATACAGACAAACTATAAGGCGCGACCGCAGACGATGTATACAATTATCTCCCCGGTTACGTCAAATGGAAGCACTACGAGCTCAGTCGACGATCTAAATGCAGGGCGGCTTACCTTTCGTTCTATTAAATGACCTTCAGTACGAATGTTGTTTATCCAGTAGAATGTTAAAAATAGATACATGTATGCCCTATTGTGACTAAAGACAAAATGGTTAATGGGGTTTTGTAAATGTGAAAATATAATTAAAAGATAAAGTTTCGGGTACTTTGTCAGCCAGACGTACCTAGTAGGGTCGACAAAAAGAACGACATATATATTTATATATGACCTTGATGTCAACTATAGAAAGACGTGATGTTTTACCTTTTGTGATTTTCGTGGCAACTCTGGCTGTAGGAAAATGTGTGCTATCTATTCACTTTGTGCTATGCATTATATATATAGCCCTTTTCATTACATTGTTACCCGTGTGCTTCCCTGTACATTCGTCACGGTCTTCTGGAGCTCATATGGACATTAGTATAGCTAAACGTTTTCCTCATGTTGGGAAGTATGTCTTATGAAAAGTTCTTTTTACACAACCAATGAAATGTTAAATGTGACGTTTCGATGACTAATACGATATGTACACTGTCACCTTCATCAGAATTGTTTTTGTCTGATGAAGGTGACAGTGTATATATCGTACTAGTCATCGAAACGTCACATAGAAAATTGTATTGGTTGTGTAAAAATAACTTTTCATAAGACATAAGTATAGAATTGAAAGATTTTCGAGAGGCCCAAGGGGCCCTGCGTGGTACTGCTACATCAGAGATCGTCATTGCAATGATTCAGAGGATGGACAGTCGATTGGTAACCGGTTTAGGAGCAAACGTAACAGAGAAAAACACAGACAAGTTTGAGTTTTCGGTGACTTCTCTAGCATGTAAAGTGATTGGTTTGGAATGTGAGATAAAGACCGTTTGAGAGAACTAGGAACATCAGCGCAGAATAGGAGTAACCTCTATGAGGATGTAAAGACAAGAACAGAGGCCAGCGAGCTAACGGTTAGACGAATGGACAGTCAAGTGGAGGAACATCGCAGATATAAGGACAGTGAGTTTCATTCCCTCAGGAAGAAGTTAAAGAACTCTCAGTGTTGTAAAAGACCTCCTGTGCCGTTCCATGAAGAAGAACTTAGTTTTCACTGGTCTGCGGGAACAATACAATGAAAATACTGAAGACAAGCTCAAGGAATTTATATGGAACGAATTTGGATAACATGTTACCATAGCATTTGGCAATGTGCATGGTATCAAGAAATGCATCCTTAGTAGGAAACGTCCAATAACTGCTCGCTTATCGACAAGATTTATTTATCACGCTTATCGACAAGCAGTGTTGGAAAGAGGCTACCTCCTTCGCGGTATCCAGTTTGGTATAAGTGAACAGTTTCCTCGAAAGATTGAAGAGCGTCGCAAGCCTCTTTTGCATGTAATGAAACGATACAGAACTAACGGTTGCAGTGTAAAACTAGTTCGAGATAATACTGTTTACGGCAGGTTGTTCAATGGTCCTACTGAGGCATTACACGAAGAACTGAGTTTTCTAGAAAGACAACAGATATAATCTAGACTTAAACGTGGTTCTTGCATATATGCTGTGCAGGCTCCGCTAATTGACTTTAATACACTGCGAAACAGTAGACAGCCTTAACGGCAACTCATGTCGTCGTCTCCAATGGAAGACAGGTGAGCTAATATAATGTCTGATTCGTTTCCGACTCTCCCTTCTCAAGCTTTAGCAGCGGAACCATCACCTCATGATCATTCCACTCATGCTTTAGTCGGGAAACAGCCTCGCCAAGCAATCAGACCTTTGTAGTTGTGGCTGAAGTTCATGGACCATGAAAGGTCAATAGTAATTCAAATATTCCCTCTAAGCAATATGACAAGCCAAACAGTTCACAGTCATTTGGTGTACTTCCTATTCCCGATTATCAACCAACGGGAACGGTCAACAACGAACGCGCAGTTGTTTCATAGCAATTCAGGTAGCAGTGTACAGTAGCGTACGGTGACCATGGGTGATATTTTTATACAATGAATAACCCCTGTTATATTACATGTATCAGAAGTTAAAAAAAACATCATCTCTAAAATTGGCATATGCATGATGAATTGGACTATGTGGGCTTCACATTTTAAAAAAAATCGAATTTGGCTTGAGACTACATTTTTGGCCATTTACGAATCTGTGTCTACACAACAAAAGGTAGCTTTTCATGTAGTCTATTTTTGTACTCCGCACATGTGTAAATATTGTGAAAATTCCAGTTTGCAACCTATGCTAAAACGTGAGTATTTCTGTGACCGAGTAGGTGATATATAATTAAAGACGGGTTTTAAGAAAGCAATACTACTTGCTTGGGTCAAATTTTGGGTTAAACATCATGCTTTTTTTGCATTTTTTGGCGTTTTTTGATGTGGTAACCATGGTTTTCACAAGTCGCAAATCGGGGGAAATCACTTTAAAAAAAATAAAAATATTCATTCTTCTAAAAATAACGTATTTAAAATGTTGTTTATAAATATATATATATATATATATGTAGGTGTGTTGTGCAGGATGAATCCGCTATCCATGTTTATCCGAGACATGCCCTTTATTTTTAGGGTCAAGCCATTTCTACTGTACTCTGCTACCTCATGCAGAAGTAAATTCGCAGAGCAGATAAATCTTATTTACGTATACGATAATGTCAGTTTTAAAAGTAACATGAGCACCAGGACATAAAATCGGTTCACGAGGAGCCGCACCTCACAATCCATATCACGGTAGTGTGGAGTGTTTTCCCATTACGTCTTGAAACATATGTAGGTCTCCTGAAAAGTTTGAATATCAAGACTTCGTTAATATTGTAAATAATCATATTATTGTCTGCTGGTATGATTGCTGGGTCAATAAACAAGATGCTGTTGAATTAGTAGGTTATGAGACATGTATTTTCCATAGATTGCAAGGTAAAGGTGGTGGCATTGTTATTTTCATTAGATCTTCGATTGTTTTTCATTGAAAATATAAAAGACAATATTGTTTTACTAAAAGTATCTCGTGATATATACATGTATAATGACAATGTTAAATTATATTTTTTGCCGGTTATTTACCGCATGTAAATAACACTTTTTATATAAAAAAAAAAAGGACCAATGGGCCTGCATTGCTCACCTGGTATTGGACTCAAATACTTTGCAACTTACCAAATATCAGTACCTTATATATTTTGTTTATTGAGAAGATGACATTCAAATATTTATACACAATTGACCAGATGTGACATTGACAGTTTGTCAAGGTCATTCACATGAACAATATTGAGAGCTCTTCATCTGAGGATGCTAGTAGTCACTTATCACCATTCTTTGCATTTTGATTATCAAGAATATGTCATTTAAAGGGTTATTTTTACATATATATATATTGAATATAATCCAAGGTCATTCATTGAACAAACTTGGTAGCCCTTCAACCCAGCATATATCTGGCCTAATATCATCACCCTTGCTTTTTGGTTATTTAGAAAAAGTTGTTTAAAGTTTTCAACATATTTGACACCTGTGACCTGGAATACGGATGAAGATTATTCTTTAGAGCACTCTTCAAAGTTTCTTATTTGAGCATGCTACTAGCCGAATATCATTAGCCTAGGCCTTTTGATTGTTCAGAGGAAGTCGTATAAAGGTTTTTTTCAGACAGTTGACCTGTGTGACCTTGAATAAGGGTGAAGGTCATTCATTTGAACAAACTTGGTCACACTTTATATCAGCATGCTTCTGGCCAAATATCTTCACCCTGGATCTCTTGGTTATTCAGAGGAAGTCGTTTAAAGATTTTAAACATCTTGACACCCTGTGACATTGAAGATAAGTCAAGGTCATTAATTTGTACAAACTTGGTAGCTTTTCATCCCAGCGTGGTATTGGTAATTTATCAACATTCTCGGTTATTCAGGAGAAGTCATTTAAAGGTTTAAAATCTTTGATCCCTGTGACCTTGATTATAAGTCAAGATCACTCATTTAAACAAACTTGGTAGCCCTTAAGCCCAGCATATTACTGGCTAAATATCACCACCCTGGGCCTTCTGATTATTCAGAAGAGGTTAATTAAAGAAAAAAAAGTTGACGTCGGACGGACGAACGGACGACGGACGTAACACCAAGGCATACTTGGTCCTTCGGGCCAGGTGAGCTGAAAATGTGAGAATTATCTGTTTTCATGTCAAGAAGAAATGGTGAGTCAGTTAAAAAGGTAAAGTAACCGTACTTGGTGATTTTAAAAGCAGAGCGGATTACAACAGTTATCATATTTGTAACGACAGCATAGCTGACTTATCTGCTAATGTTAATTTAAATATTGTAACTTATATGCTACATTCTGTTCCACATAAACGTTCCAATTTAGATCCAGTTATTAATCAGTTTGAAAGACAACTTTCATCCTTGTGCAATATTACTGCCTTAAGAAAAGTTGTTTGAAGGCAAAACATGATCCAAATGACAGTATTACCTTCTATAATGGTAAAAGTACTAGTCTTGTCGATTATGTATTAACTTTTGATACTGTAATAGGAAAAAATATCAATTTTAATCAACTTTGGTGTTTGACACTTTCTCAGACCATTCTCCATTATGTGATACTTTGTGTTCAAATGTTCTCAGTTATGTCCAGGTACAATTTGGTAATCATAATTTGACACGTTTTAGATTGAATGATAATAATATGGAAACTTTTCTAGAAACATTCTAGTAGCTAGAATACTACAACGGTTCGTCTGTACAACGTAAGATACGTTCTGTGGAGTACCTCCAAAAATGGTAAAACATGGTAAAGTGTCCATCTTTTTGGTGTGACATAGGTCAACTAATGGATTGTATGTGTGCGAGGTGTTTTTTGGTATGGTTGGGATCCAACATATTTTACAAATATTGTTTAGCATCCTTTATTCTTTAGAAAGAAATCTAAAACACATCATGTAAATGAATCTGAAAATATTGTATTTGTTAGAAAAAGGTATGACAAAACATCAAAGCACTATACAAATGTAACAGTGATACATTGATAGGAATTTAAAGCTTGTTTTCCCATCTTTAAAAAATTGCATGTTATTGTTTGTAGGCTCAGAAAGCACAGCCAGTAAATCATTTATGTGTGATATTTCGATAGCTTGAACGATCTGTACTCCGTAACCTTCATCAGAAAAAATATCTGTGATTTTTTTTCTGATGAAGCTTACAGAACACTTTTATACAAGTCACCAAAACGTCATATCCAAGCGTTTCACTGGCTGTGCTTTATGAAGCTGTGTACCAGCTAGTCTTACCAAACTGAAAAAAAAAGTTGACAAATTGTATGTTTATTTAAACTATGATTTAAATACTTAATAACACCATCCTTTATCGAAATAATATCTAACGTTCCTTATACTCAGAGGAATTCGGTTTGTTTAAATTTTTACTGATATATATATATTATTTCAAATTAACAAAGACCCTTACTTAATACATTTATATATATAAATATCTATACTGTATATCTGATGATTTTTTGCATGTTTTTCAGATTATTGAACGGGTGATCTCACCGTAATGAATACTGTAGTTAGTGATATCACAACAATAAATAGGTGATATCATTTCAATGACCAAGCATTTTATCGTTTTACTCAAATATGTACAAATAATCCGATATACATCGGCGTGAAGCTTGGATTAATAAAAGTAAAAACGGCACCCGATAATTACACCGCTTAATTAATAGCACATAATTAAATTTAGCTACGACGTAATGTTGCATATGTTGCAACATGTAGTTTTAATATGGTTTAAGTGGGGTGGTGTATGGTCGTCTAGGATATAAAAGAGCAACCAATGAAACTTCACACTACCAATTATCTCCCTAAGGTAATCGCATCGACAACTGTTTAATACATTAAAGCATACATTGAATGCAAAGTTTCATCAAATTCTGTCCTGTTCTTATGGAGTATATTACAAACTTAAAATGGAATTCTATATGATAGAACCCCCATGATACAATAAAATGATATTTATTTCAATTTTATAACCAATATATGGGGCAAAGAAGTAATTCCAACAGTGTGGACAAGTTTAGGTTGTCAAATTTTCGGAGCGATCCGCTCAAGACACAGTGAAACAGAACAGTTGCATGTACATATACATCATATTACAAGAAGATAGAATTAATATACTATAATTGACAGCCGAAGGCAGCAATTAAGATGAGAGCATCGCGGACAAGGAACGCTGATGTAGAGGACCTATTCTTGCGCAAGATGCACTATCATACAAAGTGAGTCAACGAGAGATATCTAAAACGTGGAACATGTGCATGTGGAAATCTGGCCCGGTAAATGTGAAAAATCTCCAACTTGCTATGGAATGTCTCATTAGTCGCCTCTCAATACTGCGATGAATTTAACAGTCACAGAAGGGGGTCCACACTTAGTCGCCTCTTTTGGTTTGTAGGAATAATGCATGTGCCTCTTTTGGTTTGCAGGAATTATTTAAGTAATTATCAAATAAGTGAGTGCAGGAGGAATAAGTAGATGAAATGGCTAAGATACTGTCTAAGATACTGTATATATATATATGTCCAAATCCTCGAATATTGTTTGTTTCAATATTCATTTCATCTTAACAACGCGGCACTTGTATTTCTTGGACGCCCGCGTTATTCCCAAAGTCGTGTCAAATGATGGGAGTTTGTCGGGGCTTTCTGGGAGACACTCGAACCTCTGCAGCAATGAGGTTATGAACAAAAATAGCTCTAACCTCGCCAGGGATTCTCCAAGACAAATTCGTCTTCCTGTAAGAAACAAAATGAGATTAATTCTTTAATTCATTAATACAAACTAGTATGTATGGGACATTGTTACTTTATTTAGAGATTCGCGGCTGGACTGTCGGAAAGACGAACGTAAGACATAAATATATGATTGCACCTATTAATAGAAACAGTATGCCAAAAGGAACTTACACTGCACCTTACAGCTGTTTCAACCTTCTAGGGTTTCGACAGTGATATTAGGTGTCAAAATGGTTGGATTCAAAATTGGTCTTAACTATTTTTGACACAGAAGGGGAGGTGTGTAAATTCCCTTCATTATTTGAGTTTCACAAATTAGGAGAGTACCGTTTGATTTCAAATTAATAATGAATAAAGTGTGCATTTGATAAACAAGGTCGCTGCTCAAAAGAGATGACTTTCGCTATCAGGATTACGACAAAACTTGGGTACTAAAAAAGGTCAACCAGCGGAGTCTACTACTTATATGGTAAAGATAATTGTAAGACACACACACACAGGTGATTAACCCTTTGGTTCTCGATGCAGTATGCTAAAAATGAGTAACACTGCACCATACACCTGTCCTGTCCATATAGGATCCATTCCTTGATTCTTGGGGCCAAAGCGTTTGACATCCGAATCGGTCTTAAAGTCGATATAAACAATAGAAAATAAACATATATATATATTAACAAAAAGCAAAGCAAACAAATAAAAATATATAAGTACCTAGGGAGAAAGCAATTACAGTCCTTTCCTTGCCGTTCATTTGTCCGTCCTTTCCTAGAAATCTCTCGGCTTGAAACAGATCCGGATTCTCAAACAGATCTGGATCAGTCATAACGGAGTCAAGATTCGGAATTATCGAGGATCCCTTTGGGATAATCATGCCTCGGAATTGGATATCCTTCTTGGTCCCGTGAGGCACAGACAGTGGAGTGATGTTGCCCATCCGGAAAACCTCTGTTATAAATGCTTCGTAGTAAGGCATGGAGGGTTTGTCGCCGAGTGACGGAAGCCTTGACGTTCCGACCACAGTCTCAATCTCCTGTCGGAGCTTATCCTGGATAGGTTTGTTGTGAATGAGGTAAATTATCGCCCAGCGAATAATGGTAGCTGTTGTGTCAGTCCCGGCGGTAAACAAATTCATGACGGAGATTGATAAGTTCATATCTATATCCGGGCGTTAAGTAAAAAAATAAATTATTCAGGCACAAGGAAAACTGTAAAACATGTATTTCAAATCACATTTTAACAAATGAAAGAAAACAAATATCACCCAAAAAAATGAAATAAAGTTAAGTTGATTGATGACATTTGGATTATGTAGGTCAACCGTTTGACAAATCAATATAAAAAGGGTTCTGAGATACCTAAAAAATACAGGATAATTGGAAAATGTACACAAAACCCCTTTTAAACGTTAAAAAAGTATCTCCTTCATACTTAGTATTTATATTCCGGTTCTTTTTATTTAAAATAAGTTCAAACAAGAATGCAAGAACAAAATTGACATCTGTTTTATCAAACAGCGTTTAAAATAAATATTGTTAAAGAATCTTAATACTGGGAAATATCGTATGGCCCCTCCAACCGAACTTAACCTAAAGTTCTCAGCGAAAAGTGACACAAGTCGCTTGAATTTTGCGTCAGTGTATTCAAATCGGTTTCCGAACGTAATACTGCATATGATATTTGATATGACCATGGTGGTCACTTCGTTCACGTCGTAAGGTTGTCCGTTTTGCTTTTCAATGATACCAAAATAAGCCTCTATTTCTTCTTGAACTCTTGATTCCAAAGACTTCTTTCCAAATCCAAAATTCCGAAGTGTGGACAGAGAAAATGTCCGTGTTTGTTTCCAGTGTTCACCGGACGAGGGGCCAATACCTAAAAGAAACCATTAGATAAGATTTAAACATAAGTTTGTGTGTCATCGTTTGTTTCATTAAGTTATATTTGTTAATCTTATCTTTCTATATGTATATTTTACATCTTTCTATACATATAAATGTATAGACCCGTTTGATACTTTCCAATTACCCAATCAAACACGGCACGCATCAATGTTTGTATGAATTTAAAAATAAAACGTCTTTACGGTGGCAAATCTCTAGACCAAAACAGAGGCAACTAACAGGTACCTAGCACCTTCGGCTCTACTCCATACTTTCATCAGGATATATATAAATAAAACATAAATATAATATACATACAATGTATGTCTTATTCAAACATTTTTGTATTAGATTAGAAATCTATAAGATAATTTACGGAGACAAGAAACAAGTATAATTTTATTCAACATTGCTACCAGTACATTGCAATACATATTTGAAGATATGTTATCTTAGGTGAGTGCTGGATAATTATTCATTTTGTCAATTTTTAGAAATGTAAATAGCACATACATATATTGCATATGTGTATTTTAGACATTTGTAACGAACCCCTGTGAATAGACTAAGCATTTTTACAATTTACCTTTAAAGTGAAAAAACGTTTTTGCGAAATAGTAGCTTGGCCTGTCAGAGAATTCATCCGCACGCTTCACGACGCTTCCTTTAACGCATCGGCTCCATTGATGACCACGGTAAGCCTGGGCCCAATCTGTATACTAAAAACGTCGCCATATTGTGCTCGAAGTTTCCGAAATGTCTCGAGCACATTTACCTTTCGCAGTAGAGGCATGCTTCCTACGATAGGATAGCCAGATGGACCTGGCGGTACATTGGCCGGCCATTGTAGTGTCCGACTGACCAGCAGTATCAACAATATAACAACGATGGCCACCGTCACACTACTAAAGCTGAGAAGCGAGCTGAGATCCATGTTGGTTAGCCGCAGAAGATGTTAACATCTCTTCCCCACTACGTGATGTGAAGTCTGGCTTACTGTCCTGTATATATAGGCAAAGTCTATCAACCCTTTTGAGATTAACAAAAATGATACCACATATCCAGTCTGCTTGCATGACGTCTTACATATCGTGCTATTAAAAGAATTCAATACGTGTGTCATTTATCCTGGGTAGATTGGTTTTGATACAGCTAAGGTCAGTTAAGGGCGGGTTTTATGTGTGTTGTGTAAGCGTGCATGCTTGTATGTGTGTTATATCCTGCGTATATGCTTGTATCTGAATGTCTTATTGTGGATAAAGGTTAACGTATCCTTGTTAATATAATTTAAAAGAAATGAAAGTTTCAGGTATTTCATTAATCGTTTATCAAGCTATAAAATACGATGTAAACAACCACGCTTCTCCTCAAGTACAAAAATTAGAAGGTCAATAAATAGAACGACATATATTATGACGTTGGCATTCTATACGTTGATATATAAATAGGTAAAATGTGTACTTAATATTGACCTTTTGGTGCGATCTACAGGTCCCTAGATAGGACGTAAGTTGGGATTTATTTTGTGCTAGCAGTTTGTTTTAACGATATATTTGTTGGGCAATCATGATGAGCTTCAAATGATGCAGAATTACCTAGAAACTGTCTTATTTTCTTGGTAAATATGTTCTTGCTATTGCAACTTTCTTACTAGCTCGATATTCAATAGTATATTTGGTATTATTTTAGCCAACGTTTTGTTTATAAAAACAAACGTATGTTGTTCTCAGTAAATACGATAGGATCCGGTCGGAAGGAATATTGAAATTAGAGTGATATATTATAGTGCTACTCATGAAAATTATCAAAATATTAGCCACACTCGTGAATATATTTGTTATTGCTGGGAACTCGTGAAAAAAATCAAAAATATTAGGCACACTCGTGAAATATATTTGTTATAACTGAAGACACCATTAAATTTTCTATTAATTACATTTTGAGAGCATAAAACATGAAAAATGTAATATATTAAAAGGAGGAAATTAGAAGCATAATGATAAGCGCCATATTCTAATGACGTCACGCTTGACAACACGGCTGCGAGCCATTTTGCATGGGATACTCTTATTTTCTGGTATGATTGCTTATAGAAATGTTATTAATTGCATATTTATAGAAATACTTAATTAAGTGTGTGTACCAAATATTTACCGTTACAACCACTTATTCTAACGTCGCTTCCTTTGAATCTGAACAAAAATCGTTGCCTTTGAATACAGCGAATAGAAGATACCGTAATGATTTGTCAATACAAAAAAGTGATTTATTCACACCCTGAAAATATCACTTTTCGTAAAATATAACAAATTATCAATTTGATAGAATCCGATATTTCACTGGAAAAAATGTAATAAATTAAGTTATTTACAATTTCGAAATAAGAGATGATAAACATAGCTTAAATAGCACAGCAACACAGACAAAATCGAATAGAAGAAACTAGATACCTTGTTGAGGGAAGAGATACAAACCAGAAAAACAACATGAAGAATAAAACAATATAAGAATGAAGATAAAATTAATAATTAATCTAATTCTAGTAAAAAAAATAGTAAGCTCGTCTGTAAAATAAGGGGTCATAAAGTATGTCGATTCAAAAATATATGCACAAAAATGTACATCATCCCTGTCTCAGTCAACAGGTCAATAAATAGAACGACAAATAGTTGTGACTAAGTCACTATCTATGTTGATCTATGTACACAGTGCAGGTTCCTATACATTATGTAATTTGGGAACAAAAATAATTATTTTATCCGGTATGAAGCATTCCTCGACTGAGGAAATTCAATTCATTAAAAGATTGAATGGAATGAATGATCTACTAAAATAGATTTCTTGACACACTTGAAACTAAAGGCTAGACTTGTTTTCAGCACAAACAGGAATTGAAAACTAATGCTGCGAGCGTTCGAAAACGCCTGTTTCCTTTATCTCGCAAATAGTCAAACGGCAGGTATCTCGACTCTAAACCGCTGGAAACCACAGGCTTTTCATCGGTTTATTGGCTGATATAGAAAGTAACCAAAGGTAATCGTACAATAATATTCAAAAGTCTTGTTTCAAAGACATATTTTGTCTTTCTACATGGTACTTTGATCAGACTACTGGAAACTGCTTTTGAAAAGGACTTAAATGTGATAATCGTTGATTCGTGAAAATAGTCATCACGCTTCCTATCTTTAAAATAGTGAAATATTGCCGACTCTCATAGGGATGTCATCTTTGAAATCACAACATATGCGATCAAGAAAGATACGTGCACCTCCTCAATATTTAGGTAGAAACTAATAAGCATGTTATTGTTCCCGGTTATTAAACTGTAGACTACCATCGCCGATGTATCTGTCTAAACAGTTATGCAAACCCGGTTGACTACATGCAATAAATGAATCTGCCGAGTATTCTTCCCACCCAGTTCTTTTACCTGTTGCCATCCAATGTTCCGAGTGTGCATACGCTATACACTCGGAAACCGTATCTGTTCCAAACGTACAAACCTGCATTCCTTGGAGTGTTGACCCAATCACCGTTCAGTAGTACTTTTGTAGGAGTGTCTCCATTTTTCAGTCACGATTTTGAATCCATATCATGTTGTCCGTACACTTCAACGTGCCAGTGCTTGCTGGAAATGACTATTTTACCACCAGTCGCAACACCGTCTCTTATATTAGATGTAACATTCGTTTAATCCAAGACGTTATTGATTATGCCGAGAAATTTCGAGTTACTGGGGCTATACTTTTTCTCGACTTTGCTAAGGCTTTCGATTCCATAGAATGGGAATTTATGTTCAACACGCTTAAGCATTTTGGATTTAAGGACGGGTTTATAAATTGGATCTTAACTCTATATAGTCAAATTATTTGTTTAGTGTCAAATAATGGATGGCTTTCTGAACGAGTAAATATCACACGAGGAATAAGGCAAGGCTGCCCGATATCAGCAATTCTCTTTGTAATAACTGTAGAAA
The DNA here is from genome assembly GCF_002113885.1 of Mizuhopecten yessoensis. Taxonomy (NCBI): domain Eukaryota; kingdom Metazoa; phylum Mollusca; class Bivalvia; order Pectinida; family Pectinidae; genus Mizuhopecten; species Mizuhopecten yessoensis. Next base: position 1,974,461 of record NW_018404940.1, on the reverse strand, counting down.
TACTGGCTACCAAAATAAGACAAGATGAAAAAGTTAAAGGGCATTAAAATTAAATAATCACAAAGTAGAGATTTTAAGATATCGCAACTAGCAGATGATACTACATTATTTTTAAAATCTTAAAATACCATCAGTAAAGCTCTGAATCTAATTGAAATATTTGGTAGTCTATCAGGTCTGATACTTAATAGAGAAAAGTCACAAGGTAAAGTTAGAAACAATAAGATATTGATAGATGATCAATATGAAGACATAGAATGGACATGTGAAAGCATTAAAGCACTAGGTATTCATTTTGGAAAAACTCAGAAAAAACAGCACAATAAAACTGAAAAAGTAAAATATCAAAAATGAAAGAGGTAATAAAAATCTGGGGAAAAATAAAAATGACTATGATTGGAAGAATTCAGATTTCTAAATCATTTTTAATTCCTAAATTGACTTACCTCATTTCAGTACTACCTGTACCACAACAAATTGTTAAAAAGTCTGGAAAAATTATGCATGATTATATATGGGACGGCAAAAAAGAAAAAGTTAAAAGAAAAGCTCTCTGCTTATCATACAAAAGAGGGGGTTTACAAATGCTAGATGGGCATCACACATTCTAACTATTCACTGTGGCTGGGTTCAAAACTTAATAAAGGACGATAAAAATTAAAGCCTGTGGACAGTTATACCAAAACATTTCCAAAAATAATATGGGCATAATTTCTTAATATTCTCAATGAATATAATATAAAGAATATAAAAGATTTGGACGGCTATACAAAACTACCATTGTTTAACCAAGATATCTTAAAATCCTGGCTAGAGGTAGGTGGAGGTGAAAAAACATATCCTGAAAGTATCACAGAAATTGCAAATGAATTAATATGGGGGAATCAATATATAAAACATCAAAAAATAAAGTATTGATTTTCAAAAACTGGATAAACAACAACATCCTTAGAATAATAAATCCGCTAGATCATCAAGGAAAAATAAATGAAAATGTTTGTCTGAATAGGCTAGAAGAAAAACAAAACTGGATTTCAGAAGTATCCATTATAAAAGTTAAGAAACTCTGACATAGCAAAATACAATATAAAAAAAACTACACAGTACGTTTAATTAAATTAAATAATACATCAAAAAAAGATGCAATATGTAATGTAACAAATAAACTGAAATATGAAAATGTTCTACAAAAACAGTCCAAAAAACCTATTGCATATATTGCATGGAAAAAAACTTTTGCAAACATTAGCAAGTCAGATTTAGAAATAAATAAATAAAAGGTACTAAGCTGTACTTTTAAAATAAATGGACAATAACAAATTGAAAGTGTTCAAATCGAAATTAATACACAGAATCTTGACTAACAATCAGATACTTTATAAATGGAAAATCAAGGATAGTCCACTATGCAATTTATATGGTGTTATCGAAGATTATGACTATTTCCTCACAAAATGTCAACATATAACAAAATTTAAAATAAGCGTTAACCATATGTTTAAAACACTAGGATATAATAAAGATATGTTTTCAAGATTACATATGGAAAATATGACATAATCAACTTCCTACTAACACATATAGCATATGCAATATACAAAGGATACAAAGTGAACAAAAATACAAAACATGTCAACATTAAGAATATCCTAAGAAATGAAATATATATGGCAGTTACAATAATTAAATATACCAGAAAAGAAATTCCAAAACTTCTCCAGAAAGCGTGTGAACATCTTGGGATAAATCCTGAACCATGATCCACCAATGAACAAACCAGTGCACATACATCACCACCATAATATAACTGTCATCCAAACATACATCCCAGTTGAAATGTTAATGTCATCTGAAATTTATCCTCCTCATTTGTAATGCTTTCTTTATCTGTAACTCATTCTTACTTCTTATGGCGATTCCACACTACAATGAAATTAAGGGCTATGTTTGCATAAAATGTCCGCCATGTTGAAACACAATGACAGACCCTTCAAAAATCACCATAACGTCGTTTAAGTCAATTACTTGTTTAATAAAAGGAAATTGTATAACTCATATGAAACATTTGACACAAAAAATATTTTGTGAACTTTGTAAATCGAAATCCTCTTCGCTACACTTTGAACGCACCTACATCATTATACATTGGGCAAACATTTGCTACAAGGTTGACACAAGTATCTGTTGACACTGTTTTAGGCACGATTACCCTTACATTTCAAAATTATGCTCTTCGTTTTGAATAAATAAGCAAATCAGCAAGGGGTTAACTGTTGGTCGTTATCGTTTAGCCTTGTCGATTTACCATGTTACATAGTTTTGAATTTCATGTTCTAATACATTCAATTTCATAAAAGAGGCAAAATTTTGCATTTCTATTGAATAATTAGATATTTACACAATCGTATAAAACAATGGTAAGGCATTGATCGCTCGACAAAAGGTATTAGATTGTTGTTAAACTTCTCTTGTTGAAGTCCTTTAACTGGGCGCATCCATCTTGGCTCTTTTCACTGTAAATATATCACTACGCCTGATGGAAGGCGGCGTAAAAAAAACGTGCAGAATGCATTACTTTGTCGTATGTTTACACATTATACATTTCTTAATACATTTTAACTCATCATATGCTATAATACAAATGTTTAAGCCCCAGAAACACAATATGACAATATTTAAATTTTGCTGCAGCGCATGTGCAAATCTCGAGATTAGATGTGATTGTATTTCTGGTTTGTTTTCATTTTGTAAACAAGTGGTAAATTCAGATGCTGAAGCAGATCGCAACATCCGATTGGTTTTGTTTTATTGAACGAAGTAAGTATTGGACAGGTGAATTGAGAATATGTACTTTTGACATGATTTTAATGATAATTTAATGTGTGTGACTTTAGTGAAATAATATGGGGATTGGCATCGTGGTGAAAAGCACAACACCACTGTCAAGTCAGACATAGGGCCCTTCACATGGAAGTGAACTGTTTTATTTAAATAAATAATAGTTTTTACTGTAAAAACTTAACATGAAATGCATATTTTTAAATTATAAATATGTAGGTGCTTATACTTAAGCTGTACCCGTTCTATTGCTAAAAATATAGCCAAATTTTGAGGACAATAATCCCCGATTACCCATGATATGAAAGTGCCCATGTATCATGACTACTTTCAAAGAACTGTCATGGCAGAGAAATGTGATATTTTGTATTTCACCACGACTTTTTGTATTTACTTCTTTAATGTGGCATTTAATTGAATTCTGATACTAATAGTGACTAGCCACCTAATCAATAGATTGAATTATCATTTTGGGATAACTTTCTATATTCACTGGAATCCTGTGCGTGCGCAGCAGTGGACACTGCTTTCAAGTGAGTGTTAAGGTATTTTATATTTGTGTTTTTGTATTATAATAAACTATACATTAACTTTATATCACACTCTTTATGTTTGACAAACACTGTCACCAAACGTATCTCTCTGTTGGAAGTGTAAGCAAAATATTGAAATGTGAACATTGCTTCCAAAATGGCTGCCAACTGTTATGAACATAGCCCTTAAATCAATAACTATAAATAATACATTTTTTTTAAGGTCAACAAAATTCCATATATGGCATATGTAAGCAAATACATGTACAAGTGTTGACCTCTGACCTGGTACAAGTAGGTCGAGGGAGCATTTATAATTTAAATATAGATACACCTAGTACATAGTATCTTTTAAATGTACATGACAAATAATTTCTTCTTAGTAGACAATGCATAAACAGAAATATCCCGATACAGATGACAACATCATACAGGTTATTTTCATTTTTTTTTATAAATACGACTAAGCAACACAAAGCCGAGATGCCTATGTATAGCTACTGGTTCATCATTAGTACATATATTTGCGATGACAATGTACTTACTTTTACCACTACTTTGCTTCTGCTGGAGAGACACACGTGCGTCAGCTGGGGCTGTACTCCCGCAGTAACACGGTAGTTACCTCCCTTTTTTGAGGTAGCGCAACACGAATGAGTTAACAAATGAATGAAAGAGTGAGTGAATGAAATGATATTTAGCATGACGTAACAATCAACACTTGCTCCCAAGAGAAGATAACTCTGCAATACGCAAAGACGGAATACGATACCTTATAACAAATCGTCGAAATTCCCTCGAACGTTACATACATTTATCATTTTTTTCTTCTAAAACATTTTACACTATCTTTAGCAGAACAGTATTACAAATTCCAAACATTTATTTTCAGTTTAGGTACATTGTAGTCGAATATGTAAAGTAATTATTATAAATAACTAATATCGTTTTGTCTCGGTGCTGCAATTACACAATCATTGTATAAAAACTATCCTAGAAACGCTATCGTTACATAAACGGCATTATCTGTTTTCCCGTAGAGATAGGGTTGGGTACTACCCATCAACCTATTTCAGAAGAGCTTATAAAATAAGATGTCTTTAATTTGCCTATTATGTGTCTGTCTTCATTTATTTTTATATACAGATATCTTCTTCGTCTGCCGAAGTTGTAACATCATTGTGCCATGTATTTGACAAATTGATTACGTTACCTTATTCTCACTGTATGTATCAAATACAGTACATATTGATATTGTATCTTTATACTTTCATGTATATCTCCGCTCCGAGTAATTCAATATTTCTTAATATCCTAAAACCATTCAAAATAACAAATGTTAATTTCATGTAAATGTAAGCCTAACTTCAAATATCTTCATTGCTAACTAGAATTTTACCAAATATTATCCAGTTGTGCTGTTAATGTCTATATGCATAGCATGTCTACCTATTTTTAATTCACATGTACCATGTAATTTGCAGTGTTTCGTCACAAACTGAATGAATAAGTATTTTTAAAACCCAAATGTAATCAAGTTGATGACACTAATGAGTCATAAAAAATCCTTTCTGGGTCCAATTGGTAAAAAAATATAGACACAGTTTGATCGTTCAATGGTGACTGTTAAATTTCACTGGAAGCGAATTTTCTCTTACATATATCTAGATTAACATATGATATGCATCATCACAGATGTCGAAAGGTAGTTGAATAAAACATAACCCATTGGAATGTCGATGATCTTAACATGCATATGACTGGAACACGTCGATTGACTTGATTTATGAACAGTGGTATATTGCGGCATAGACATTATTAGACATTCTATTTGCTATCCTGTTATATGGTATATATAATATATGTACTCAGTCATAAAGAAAGTAAGCAAAAATTATTATGAAACCCCTGTTAATTTCTGAATATTCTTGATACAGCTTTCCATAGTATATCGGTCAAGGTTCAATCAATTTACACTGGATCCTGATCCGGGAGTCGACGTCACCAACATGTGATGAGAAACACTGCGTGAGACTGAGATGGCAAAGACGTGATAAGTTTAAAAAAAGAAAACTTACCTTAACTATCAGACGGTACCACGACAAGTTACCAGGTACATAACAATGATGTACTGCAGCACCAAATCACATGTACATCTGACTAGTGGTGACATCATTTATGCAAATGTATTCTTCTCATCTACATATACGTTCATAGAAAACTTAATTAGATATGCATGTTTCTTATTTATTATGCCTAAGGGTATATGAGACAGAGTTGTAAATAGCTTGATAGGGTAAACTTCATGTGAATTTCACACAAAAGATCACAAATTTTAAGTTTGATTTCTTATTCAACAGATACTGTCATTGTTGAATTTAGTTTTTGATGGTGACAAATTTGAGGTCCAGGTCAGGGATACTCTGATTTCGGTCTGGATAATATGAAAATCATGTATACATTTCTTCTTAAGCTGACTAATCTTTATACAACTTTAACCAGAATCCAGTTATTATGACCTTGTCTGCTTAGTGATAATTAGTGTTTTTAAATTAATCTTTTGGCACATTAAAAATTTACGGAATAGGAGTAAATTTGTGTATGTTATCTAAAGTTTATCATTTTGAATACAAATTCTGGCTTATTAAGATATTTGTTTTTAAAACTTTCTTACAAAGAAATTTATTCAATTTTTACGTTAACTCATTTAAATGCTGATTCTTATAACTACTTTGCACGGATATCCATCTAATAACAACTGTGCTATCCTCAGCATTGTTAGCTTGATAAACCGAATATTTTCATGACATTTATTTTAAATTTCAAACAAGAATTAAATGGGTTTTTTTGTAGATTACCATCTTCAAATTAATTTCATTACATTTGTATTGGAATGTGTTATTATAAATATTAAATCTATTTTTTGAATTCTTTATTTTTTGCCTTAAAGTGTTGTTAAGTTGGTCTAGCATTGCTATGCTTGAATATCTTTAAAATGCGGTCGATAATTTAAAATGGTTTGTTTTAATTTCAACTGAAAAAAGTAACCTTTGCCGTGATAGTATTTGACATGGGTAATTTTGAATACCATTACACAAATGTTATAAAATAAAGATGTTTGAAAGTATGACACTCCTAGCTGTGCATAGATTATATCCACGTAAAACCTCGTAACTTTTCCAATCCAGCTGCTCATAAAAGCCGTATCTCAAGGAAATCGTACTCCTGGGAGCCCGGAAGCCTTGTGATGTTGCCGAATAAGAAAGGCGCTATCTTGTGCATATCTGTTTCCACTGAAGAATATCTCGTCATGATGTACACCAAAACTAGAACCTCGAGATCACAGGGGTGACCTTAAATGACATACGGAACAACGGAGAAGATTCTTTTATTTTTCCTAACTAAATGGTCATCATCAATTCAATTTCAATAAATTTTATTGTCAAAGGACAAATGGATTGGGCAGCAGGCATAGCCTATTTAAGCCCTTTCCAAACATAGTAACAGACAGTGGTACAAGCATAGACATAGAACACATACAAACACATATAAACAAGTTGGTATTATCAAATTAATAATCAAATTAGGGGAAACAACTACTAATACTCATTTTTATTATAATTGAATCTAATGGTTTGAATTCTAACCTTTTATTTTGATATTGAAAAGACATAAAATATATACCGGTATATACATATTATGAAGAGAAAAGAAAAATAGTTTGTTGATGGAGCTGCATGTATAAACATTTGATGGGATTAAATTACCGCACCCAACAGATACAGGCCAAAAAGTCCATTGTATCACACAAGGCCATCCACTGATGAGTTTGGAAATTCAATCCCACCAAATAGTTTAATTTATGCATATTAAACACAGGTTAGATATATAATTAACATGTTGTAAAGCTTTATATTCTTATTTATGTAGTTGTTTCCCAATATTTTTTAATAAAATAGTATAACTGGTCTTCTGAACCCCAGCCCCCCTCACTAACAATATTTAAAAATAAACAATGAAGACAAATAGGAAATATTAATATTAATATTCATGTACCATTTCTGGAAATCAGAAGAATTACATTGAGAAAAAATAAAATGTAAATAAATAAAGTGTAAATAAATAAAATGTAAAATTTCATTCAAAATTGAAGTTAAATGTCCTGAATCTTCTAGAACTTAAAATGTAATTGGATATAGATAGGAGAATATGTTTATTTTCATTTTCATCACATCTCTCACAACCATTTAGCATGACATCTAATGATAAATGGTTGTGAGTTTCATGGAATATATTCTGAAAAAGTAGAATACGATCTTCAGTGTATTTGATACAATCATGGAAGTAATGAGATGCTGTTTCAAATCTAGAACCACAAGAACATGCAGAGGACTCAGTAAGATAATCTTTCTGACGGTCATTATTTAGGTTACTGGCCTCATTTCTCAACTGACAGAGAATAATATTAGTTTCCCTATTTCCTAAAAACTTAAAGACATCAGTTGTTCTTGTGTTTGAATTTGGAATAGGTGTTATTAACTTTTTGAACTGATAGGCGGAACGAATATTTTGAAGGTCTGAAGCGATATTATTTATTTCATTAAACATGGATGGAAAAAAGCTATTAGAATAGTTAACAGTTCGACAAAGAGGAGGATCAAATATTCTAACTGATCTAAGGGGATATCTAGCTAGTGTGGGATCATGATAATGTGACTCAGTGATTTCTTTCAGATAATATGGAGTTTCATTATTCATAATCTTGTACATCAGCATCATTTTATGTTGTTTTCTCCTACTTTCAAGAGGAACCCAGCCTAATTCTTTGTACAAGATATTGTGGGGGGTGCCTCTACGCAGTCCTGTAATTATTCTTGCAGCCTCTAGCTGGACTGACTCTAAGAGATTTTTTAGATTTTGAGAACAATTATCCCAAACAACATCTGCATATTCTAGTATAGGTCTAATATATGATGTATACATTGTGGTTAATGACTGTCTGTCTAGTTTATGTTTCATCATCCTTAAAATATTAATTCTTTTGTATGCTTTTTGGTAAATATCATAAATGTGGTCATTCCACTTAGCATCATCACTGAATGTCAAGCCAAGATGTTTATGTGTTCGGCTGACAGTAACAGGTTCATCATAAAAATATACATTTGGGTGATGAGTATTCAGTTTTTTAGAGAATATAACAGATTCTGTTTTATTTGGATTAAATTTAATATCCCATTTATTAGCCCAGAGTTGTATATTACTGAGATCATCTGTTAGGTTTTGTGCTAACTCGATTGGATCATCGTCTGTTACAGCGTATAGAGAAGTGTCATCAGCAAACAGTTTAATTTCATGAGAAACACAGTCAACAATATCATTAATATAAAGTAAAAACAAAAGTGGACCGAGAACCGAGCCCTGTGGTACCCCTGCATTTACAGCCCTGGATGTAGATATATATCCCTCAGTTAACACTCTTTGTTTTCTGTCATCTAAAAAATTTCTCAACCAACAAAGTAATTTCCCTTTGATGCCATATAATTGGAGTTTATGTACCAGTCCATCATGCCATACTCTATCGAACGCCTTGCTTATCAATTCAGTCCAAACACATGGTATTGTATTACTTCCCAATGTTGAAAATATCGCGTTTTTAATTTTTTTTTACAGTCTCAATCTTCGTTGACAATGTCATCAATAAAACATTGCGGTGTTGATGATATGTGGTCCGAAAAACAAGACAAAATTGGTAATCATAATTTGACACGTTTAAGATTAAATGATAATAATATGTAAACTTTTCTAAGCATATTATAGTAGCTAGAATACTACAACGGTTCGTCTGTACAACGTAAGATACGTTCTGTGGAGTACCTCCAAAAATGGTAAAACATGGTAAAGTATCCATCTTTTTGGGGTGACATAGGTAAGGTCCATGCTTTCAACTAATGGTAGGGTTGGGATTTAACATATTTCACAAATATTGTATAGCTTCCTTTTTTCTTTAGAAAGAAATCTAAAACACATCATGTAAATGAATCTGAAAATATTTTATTTGTTAGAAAAAGCTATGACAAAACATCAAAGCATTATACAAATGTTAAAGTGATACATTTATAGGAATTTAAAGCTTGTTTTCCCATCTTTAAAAAATTGCATGTTATTGTTTGTAGGTTCAGAAAGCACAGCCAGTAAATCATTTATGTGTGATATTTCGATAACTTGAACGAACTGTACTACCTTACCTTCATCAGAAAAAATATCTGTGATTTTTTTTCTAATGAAGCTGACAAAACACTTATTATACAAGTCACCAAAACGTCATATCCAAGCGTTTCACTGACTGTGCTTTATGAAGCTGTGTGCCAGCCAGTCTTACCAACCCGACGAAAATGTTGACAAATTGTGTGCTTATTTAAACTATGATTCGATTTGACTTAAATACTTAATAACACCATCCTTCAACGAAATAATATCTAACGATCCTTATACTCAGAGGAAGTAGAGAAGATGTGTTAATATTCTGCTGCTGATTTGTTTTAACCTTGTAATTGACGGTAAGTGTTTTCGTTTTTTTTACTAATATATATATATATATTATTTTAATCTAACAGAGACACGTTAATTAACCGTTTACTTAAGAAAGCGATTTTCTGATGATTTTTCCCCCATATTATTGAACAGGTGATATCACCGTAATGAATCTGTAGTAGGTGATATCACAACAATAAATAGGTAATAGCATTTCAATGACCAAGCATTTTATCGTTTTACTCAAATATGTACAAATAATCCGATATACATCGGCGTGAAGCACTTGGATTAAATAAAAGTAAAAACGGCACCCGATAATTACAACGCTTAATTAATATCACAGACTAAAATTTTGTTACATGAAGTTTAAATATGGTTTAAATGGGGTGGTGTATGGTCGTCTAGGAAATAAAATAGCAACCAATGAAACTTCACAGTACCAAATATCTCCCTACGGTAATCGTATCAAAAACTGTTTAATACATACATGTAAGAGCATACAATGAATGCAAAGTTTCATCAAATTAGGTCCTGTTCTTATATATGGAGTATATTACAAACTTAAAATAAAATCATATATAATAGAACCCCCTGATACAATAAAAGGATTAAAAAAAAAATCTTCTATATATATCAAAAAAAAACTTTTTAAAAGAAATGGTAAAAAATAGTATTTCTAGTCATTCTAAATCCTAAACAAATAGTTCTCTTTGCCTTAAGACTATAACTAATGTATTTCTATTGCTGTGATATCTTTATGGTGGGTACGTATATCGCGGACGTCGCTATAGGTGGCAGAGTACAGTAGAAATGACTTGACCCTAAAAATAAAGGGCATGTCTCGGATAAACATGGATAGCGGATTCATCCTTCACAACACACCTACATATATATATATATATTTATAAACTACATTTTGAATAAGTTTTTTTTAGGAGAACATTTTTTTTTTTTTTAAAGTGATTTCCCCAGATTTGGGACTTGTGAAATGCATGGTTACCACCTCAAAAAACACCAAAATATCCAAAAAATCGTGATTTTACCCAGAATTCGACCCCCGCAAGTAGAATTGTTTTTCTTAAAACCTGTCTGAAATTAAATATCGCCTACTCGGTAACAGAAATACTCACGTTTTAGCATAGGTCATACCGGTGGATTTTTCACAATACTTACACATGTGCTGAGTACAAAAATAGACTACATGAAAAGCTAGCTTTTGTTGTGTAGACACAGATTTGTAAATGCCCAAAATTGAAGTCTCAAACCAAATTCGATTTTTTTATTTTTTGAAAAATTATGAAGCCCACATAGTCCAATTCATCATCTATATGCCCATTTTAATGCTGTTTTTTCTTAAATTTTGATACATGTTATATTACAGGGGTTATTCATTGTATAAAAATATCACCCATGGCCACCGTACGCTACTGTACTCTGCTACCATAGCGAACTATTATGTGACGTCTTAGTTTAAACAGTCTGAAGAATCTCCTAGAAGAGATGAAAGTACTAAAGACTCGTTGTTGAGAATTTTTCTTTCGATAATATTTCTTCGTCTGTAAGGATATTTATTCTGCTTTTATAATATATATATATATATATTGGTCCAAATCCTCGAAGATGTTTTGTTTCAATATTTCATTTCAGCTTAACAACACGGCACTTGTAGTTCTTTGGCGCCCGCGCCAATCCCAAAGTCGCGTCAAATGATGGGAGTTTGTCAGGGCTTTCTGGGAGAAATTTGAACCTCTGCAGCAATGAGGTTAGGAACAAAAATAGCTCTAACCTCGCCAGGGATTCTCCAAGACAAATTCGTCGTCCTGTCAGAAATAAAATGAGATAAATTCTTTAATTCATTTATACAAACTAGTATGTATGGAACATTGTTACTTTATTTAGAAATTCGCGGCTAGACTGTCGGAAAGACGAACGTAAGACATAAATATATGATTGCACCTATTAATTGAAACAGTATGCCGAAAGGAACTTACACTGCACCTTACAGCTGTTTTGACCTTCTAGGGTTTCGGCAGTGATATTAGGTGTCAAAATGGTTGGACTCCAAATTGGTCTTAACTAATTTTGACACAGAAGGGGATGTGTGTAAATTCCCTTCATTATGTGAGTTTCACAAATTAGGGGAGTACCGTTTGATTTCAAATTAATAATGAATAAAGTGTGCATTTGATAAACAAGGCCGCTGCTCAAAAGAGATGACTTTCGCTATCAAGATTACGACAAAACTTTGGTACTTAAAAGGTCAACCAGCGAAGTCTACAACTTGTATCTTGAAAGATAATTGTAAGACACACACACACAGGTGATTAACCCTTCGGTAATCGATGCAGTATGCTAAAATTGAACTGCATTGCATCATACAGCTGTCCTGTCCATATTAGGATCCATTCCTTGATGCTTGGGGCCAAAGCGTTTGACATCCGAATTGGTCTTAAAGTCGATATAAACAATGAAAAATAGATATATATATTTATTAACAAAAAGCAAGCAAACAGATAAAAACATATCAATACCTAGAGAGAAAGCCATTACATTCCTTTCCTTGCCGTTCATTTGTCCGTCCTTTCCTAGAAATCTCTCGGGTTGAAACTGATCCGGATTCTCAAACAGATCTGGATCAGTCATAACGGAGTCAAGATTCGGAAGTATCGAGGATCCCTTTGGAATGATCATACTCCGGAAATTGATATCTTTCTTGGTCCCGTGAGGCACAGACAGTGGAGCGATGTTGCCCATCCGGAAAACCTCTGTTATAAATGCTCCGTAGTAAGGCATGGAGGGTTTGTCGCCGAGTGACGGAAGCCTGGACGTCCCGACCACAGCCTCTATCTCCTGTCGGAGCTTATCCTGGATAGGTTTGTTATGAATGAGGTAAATTATCGCCCAGCGAATAATGGTAGCTGTTGTGTCAGTCCCGGCGGTAAACAAATTCATAACGGAGATTGATAAGTTCATATCTATATCCGGACAAGAAATAAAAATAAAGTGTTAAGGCATAAGGATAACTGTAAAAAATGTATTTCAAATCACATTTTATCAAATGAAAGAAATGAAATAGTTTCTATCCCCCAAAAAATGAAATTAAGTTATGATGATTTATGATATTTGGATTATGTAGGTCAAAAGTTTGACAAATTCATATAAAAAGTGTTCTTAGATACCTTAAATATACAGGATAATTGGGAAATGTGCACATAACCCCTTTTAAACGTTAATAAAAATGAAATATCTCATTCAAACTTAATATATTTATTCCGGTTCTTTTTATTTAAAACTAGTTGAATCAAATTAAGAAAGCAAGAACAAAATATCAAACAGCGTTTAAAATAAACATTGTTGAAGAGTAATGATAATAATAATAATAATGATAATACACTTTTTTTATTGAGGATTAAAAAACCTGATTTAGCCAAAGTCTAACCTCGCGCAGGGTCCTCTATATTAGTTAAATGTGTTAGTTTCACATAGTATTTCTTAAAACATAGTAATATAAATTAAACATAAATGACATTTAAAATATAAGTTACGAGATTGCTGAAAATATTACATGCAATTATATAGTACAATACATCAAATATCACAGAAAGCATACATCTCAAGCTTTGAAGGTCTGATAATAGTTTTATAAAAATGGCCGGTGCCTTACATACATATATGCTAATATAGCAAAGTATAAAAATTACCAGGATATACGCTAATATAGCATAAATTAAAAACTATTTTCTTTATCTAAAAGTATGAATCACAGAAGTGCTTTAAAGCTCTATGCTTAAAAGTGTTAAAAGATGGAAATGCATTCCAAGTGCAATAATCTAATTATATATCTCTGCTACCTACCTTCAAATATCGGATCATGTTCGCCATGTTTGATTTGTTGTCCCAGAAACGCATCGATGAAATCTCGCTGATTCTCTTCTTCAAACGTTTTACGATGCTCAGCGATTTGTTCAAAAACGAAAGATTTGATATCGGTGAGATTTTGAGTCAACTTCCTTATATTAAACATATCCCCGGGAAGGAATCTTAATCCTGGAAATGATCGTATGGCCCCTCCAACCGAATTTAACCTAAAGTTCTCAGCGAAAAGTGACGTAAGTCGCTGGAATTTTGCGTCAGTGTATTCAAATCGGTTCCCGAACGTAATACTGCATATAATATTTGATATGGCCATGGTGGTCACTTCTTTCACGTCGTAAGGTTGTCCGTTTTGCTTTTCGATGATATCCAAATAAGCTTCTATTTCTTCTTGGACTCTTGATTCCAAAGACTTCTTTCCAAATCCAAAATTCCGAAGTGTGGACAGAGAAAATGTCCTGGTTTGTTTCCAGTGTTCACCGGATGAGGAACCAATACCTAAAAGTAAGATTATATACGATTTAAACCTGATTTAAAACATCAGATAAGATTTTAACATAAGTTTGTGTGCCATCGTTTATTTCTTAAGCGATGAAATTACGTTATATTTGATAATCTTATCTTTCTATATATCGTTGAAATAGTTGTGTAACTCCTAATGTGCGGGGCTTTACGATCTGTTCACCAAGTTCAGTGAACAACTTTGACAAAATCCATTTCCAAACGTACAATAAATTCATTGATGTGCACTCTTAGTTGTTTGTTTATTGTCTTATGCCTAATTCATCTGATCCGTTGAACGATGTTGTTTTAAACTACATGTACATGTACGTGTGGTGGTCTGTTTACAGTTGTCTGAATAAGGAGTCGTTTGATTATATAGTCGGTTGTGTAATTATGTACAAAATATGGTCAAACTTTATTAAACGACCACTGTTATTAAACGACCGGGGTTTTTTTTATTTCGCTTGTTTGGTACTTTCTAATTAACCAATCATAAACGGCACGCATACATGTATGTATGGGTTTTTATAAAAGTCTTTAAGATGGCAAATCTCTAGAACAAAACAGAGATAACAAACAGGTACCTAGCACCTCCATATTTTCATGGGGGGGGGGGGGGGGGATTATATATAAATAAAGCATAAATACGAAAATGTAATAAGCATATAATGTATGTCTTATTAATAAGTTTTTGCATTAGATTAGAAATCCATAAAATAATTTACGGAGACAAGAAACAAGCATAATTTCATTCAACATTTCTACCATTACATTGCTATACATGCTTGAAGACATTTGTTAGCATAGGGGAGAGCTGGATAATTATTCGTTTTGTCATTGTTTAGAAATGTAGTCAAATTGGGGTAAAATTGTGTTCTTTAGATTGATGGGAAGGAGACTTCTGCTGACATGCCATGCCCTGGGCGAATTAAGAGAACCGTTTGTTGTAAAACAAGACATATAAGAAAATGTTTGCTTCGTTATAAATATATATCTTAAGACAGTTTTATGTGTAAATAAACTATAATACCACATAAACGTAATATAGTTACATAGGCAATGATACATATAAAACTTCTTTTTTTATATATAAAGGGATGGTGCATTTTGGGGGGATACTCTATAATCTGATCTATATTGTCCTAGAATTCAGAAAGGGACTATATTTATCCATGTACTAATAAAATGTCCGTGGACTTGCAAAGATTATAGTTGTTCGTTACAAATACACATATGCTATACTGATATGGGTCACAGCACTCATAATAATGAAATGGGTAACAGCACATATAAGCATAAGCATACACATGAGTGTGTGCTGATATAGCACATGTGTATTTTAGACATTTGTAAAGAACCCCTGTGAATAGACTAAGCATTTTTACAATTTACCTTTAAAGTGAAAAAACGTTTTTGCAAAATGATTGCTTGGCCTGTCAGAGAATTCATCTGCACGCTTGACGAACGCTTCCTTTAACGCCTCTGCTCCATTGATGACTACGGTAAGCCTGGGCCCTATCTGTATACTAAAAACGTCGCCATATTGTGCTCGAAGTTTTCGGAATGTCTCGAGCACATTTCCCTTTCGCAGTAGAGGCATGCTTCCTACGATAGGATAGCCAGATGGACCTGGCGGGACATTGGCCGGCCATTGTAGTGTCCGACTGATCAGCAGTATCAACAATATAACAACGATGGCCACCGTCACACTACTAAAGCTGAGAAGCGAACTGAGATCCATGTTGGTTAGCCTCAGACGATGTTAACATCTCTTTCCCACTACGTGATGTGAAGTCTGGCTTACTGTCCTGTATATATAGGCATGGCGTCTTACATGTGCTATTATCAGTCAAAGGTCAGTTAAGGGCGGGTTCCATGTGTGTTGTGTAAGCGTGCATGCTTGTATGTGTGTTACATCCTGCGTAGATGCTTGTATCTGAATGTCTTATTGTGGATAAAGGTAAACGTATCCTTTTACATATAATTAAAAAAAAATAAAGTTTCAGGTATTTTATTAATCGTTTATTAAGCTTTACAATACGATGTAAACAACCCCGCTTCCCCTCAAGCACAATATTAGAAGGTCAATAATTAGAACGACATATAGTATGACGTTGTCGTCCTATACGTTGATATATAGATAAAATGTGTACTTAATATTCACCTTTGGGTGCGATGTACATGTCCCTATAGGACGTAAGTTGGGTTGTTTTGTGCTAGCAGTTTGTTTTGATGAGCTTCAAATGATGCAGAAATAACTAGAAACTGTCTTATTTCCTTTGTAAATATGTTCTTGCAAAAGTAACTTTCTTACTAGGTCGACATTCAATAGTATATTTGGTATTATTTTAGCCAACGTACTTTTTTTTATAAAAACAAACGCATGTTGTTCTCAGTGAACACGATATGATCAGGTCGGAAGGAATACAACGATGCAAAAAATGTAAACAAAAATGTAAAACAAAAATCACTTAAAAAACAAAAATTAAGTCTTACTATAAAAACTAATTATATTGGGTCATGTAATACGTTTGATTCACTAGTTAAATACTGTTAAAAATATTGACCTTCCACTACAAAAATAAAAGTGTTTTTGAGTAACTAAAATAACAAGCAATATAGATATGTGACTAGCTACACTAAGAAATGCTACAGTAATGAATGATTCAATAAATTTGAAATGTATGTATCTTCAACAATTTAAGTAACATAACATCTGGACAACTGTGACGTCACTGTAAATAACTTATTAATTTTCGAGTATAATACATTTCTCGATTGTGTTTTCAACGGTAAACATTCTCGGAAGAAAAAGCTAAAATATATTAAGTTACACGTATTTACAATTTACAAAGTAATAGATGATAACCATAGCTTAAATAGAACAGCAACACAGACAAAATCGAATAGAAGTAATTAGATACCTTGTTGAGGGAAGAGAGACAAACCAGAAAAACAAAACGAAGAAGAAAATAACATAAGAATGAAGATAAAATTAATAATTGATACAATTTTAGGAAATTTTTTTAAGTAAGCTCGTCTGTAAAATAACGGGGCATAAAGAATGTCGATTCAAAAATATATGCACAGAAACGCACATCATCCCATCCACGTAAATATGCCACAGTCAACAGGTCAATAAATAGAACGACAGATAGTTGTGACTAAGTCAACATCTATGTTGATCTAGGTGCACAGTGCAGGTCCTTGTACATGACGTGATTTGGGAGCTAGATTTAATTATTTTATCCCGTATAAGCATTTCTCGACTGAAGGAATTCAATTCAGTAAAAATTGAAGGGAGGGAATGATCTACTAAAATAGACTTCGTGACACATTTGAACTCTAACGGCTAGATTTGTTTTTAGCACAAACAGGAATTTAAAACTTATGGTGCGAGCTTTCGAAAACGTCTGTTTCCTTTGTCTCGCAAAGAGTCAAACGGCCGGTATCTCGACTCTAAACCGCTGGAAACCACAGGATTTTCAGCGGTTTAGTGGCTGATATAGAAAGTAACCAAAGGAAGCCGTACTGTATTATCCAAAAGACTTGTTTCAAGGACAGATATCAAAACTGCTTTTGAAAAGGACTTAAATGTGATAATCGTTGATTGGTGCAAAATAATCATTACGCTTTCTACCTTAAAAGTAGTGAAATATTGCCGAATCTCATACGGATATCACCTTTGAATAAAACAAAACATATGCGATAAAGAAAGAAACGTGCATCACCGTAATATTTAGGGATACATGAACTAATAGATAAACATGTTATGGTACTGGATTATTAAACTGTAGACTACCATCGCCGTTGTATCTGTCCAAACAGTTATGCAAACCCGGTTGTCTACATGCCATAAATGAATCTGTCGAGTATTCTGCCCAACCAGTTCTTTTCCCCGTTGCCATCCAATGTTCCGAGTGTGCATACACTCGGAAACCGTATCTGTTCCGAACGTACAAACCTGGATTCCTCGGAGTGTTGACCCAATCACCGTTCAGTAGTACTTTTGTAGGAGTGTCTCCATTTTTCAGTAATGATTTTGAATCCATATCATGTTGTCCGTACAATTCAACGTGCCAGTGCTTGCTGGAAATGACTATTTTACCACCAGTTGCAACACCGTCTTCTGTCCATTTGGGTTTCTCTGCAATATTCAAAATGTACCCTTTCATTTTAAATAGACCTGTTAAAAATGTCAATGCTGAAAAATTCGAGGAAAGAAAAGTAATATCAGCGTCGCGTTCCCATGGCAATATCTTATCAAGTTTAACTGCTCCTAAGAGCGTGCCTTCCTGTAGTTCACAGAGTGCACCAACCTTGCGACAGGACTCCATGATGAATTTAACCAAACTTGCAAGCTCCTCCAAGCAACAAGGTGAAACGGAAAATCCTTTCCAAAATAAACATTTATAATCAATTGGACAATCGATATTTATTTCCTGTCCCATCGATAAAATAATTCGCCGCATGTTCCATTTTCTGCCGAACATTTTCCAGTCGTCTTTATGAAGGTTGGTTAATTGTTTGGCCACATAAAACATGGTGTCAGGGCAGACAAAAGAAGTAGCATGATGTTCATGTTGAAGTCTCAGAAAGAAATCCTCCATGAACCCAGATGCAATGATGTGTTCATCGAACCGCACATTCTTGAAAAGTTCAGTCTGGATGAGAAATGGGCCTTCTATAAAATCACACTGGATGCACTCGTGTAAAGACATTGTGTAGCCGTCTTGTAGCACGAGGGTATAATTCTGGTACACCATTTGATGACATCCCTTTCTCCAATAGCCATTTTCGTCTCGGGTGGCGCCACCTACCACAGATGCGTTTAAGCCTTCTATTTCTCTGACCATTCTTTCTATGTGCGAGTCACGATCCAGTCTCAACAAGTCACGTGCAATGAGCGTATACTTTGTACTGACCAATGAGGCAAACTTGTTCAGCATTGCTCCAGGAGAAACTTCGTGGCCGAAACATACAATGTTGATATTCCCAAGCTGCTTGAAGTCCGATGGTTTTTTAGAGGAAGCTATAGCAACTATTACAGATACATTTCTGTTGTGTACTTGAATAGATCTTACTAACTTATCCACGGAGAGTGGGGTGTGATGTGATTCCTGACATATTATGATGATGCTGACCAAATCTTCCACAGGAACTCGGTTTTTACAATTCTCAAATGCAAACCCCGTGTGGAAGAAAGGGTATCCGAATGAGGTTCCGTGGTATACTTCGGGACAAGTACTGTTCGATTTCCTATTTCTTGATGGAACGTCTATATGGAACTCCTTTAAAACATTTTTGAATAGATCTAGTGCTTTAAGCATTGCCCCTTTGGCCTTACTTGAACGAATGTGCATGTTAGCTTCCAGCAGTGACTGTGCAGAAAGCTGTAACAACTTCCTAATGCGCATTTTCCGTGTTGCGATGACGCTCTCATCCTTAAGTGTACCCCTAGGGTTTGGATACTTGGTTTGTTGATCTGATGTTACTGTGTATTTGTAATCGTTCCTTCTGCTTTCGATATCGATCAGTTTATAAAGGATGATGATCACTAAAGCACACCCTATAATAAGTCGTAGCACGCCCCATCGTATATGAATCCGCTTCATACTATGATGTACACAATTCACCTGTAAAAGAAAATACTTATTTTTTTTAAAAAGAAAAGCATTTTTTTTTTTTAATACTTACAAGTCTAATGGCCTGAGTGCATAAGGGAATTAGGAAACATGCAAAGCCCTTAAAGTCCCCTCATGATTTTTAGAGACGGAAATTTGACAAAATAAGTCATCATGGCTATAACCTAAGATAGAAGCAATTTTACCGTTCAATGGTGACTGTTTTATTTCATTAGAAGCGAATTTTCTCTTACATATATCTAGATTAACATTTGATATGCATCATCACAGATGTCGAAAGGTAGTTGAATAAAACATAACCCATTGGAATTTCAATGATATTAACATGCATGTGACTAGAACACGTCTGACCTGATTTATGAACAGTGGTATATTGTGGCATAGACATTATTAGACATTCTATGTGCTAGCCTGCTATATGGTATATATAATATATGTACTCAGTCATTAAGAAAGTAAGCAAAATATAAATTATTATGAAAACCCTATTAATTTCTTGATATCCTTGATAAAGCTTTCCATAGTTTATTGCCTGTTTGATAAAACATATAACATCAGATACACATGTGTATATAACTTAATATGAATAATTACAATCGATCAAGGATATGAAACGATGACATACCTGGTCAAGGTTCAATAAATATACCCTGGATCCTGTTCCGGGAGTCGACGTCATCAACATGTGATGAGAAATACTGCGTGAGGCTGAGATGGCAAAGACGTGATAAGTTTAAAAATAGAAAACTTACCTTAACTATCAGAACCGGTACCACGACAAGATACCAGGTCCATAACAATATAATTAATGATGTACAGCAGCACCAAATCCCATGTTCATCTGACTGGTTGTGACATCATTTATGCAAATGTATTCTTCTCATCTACATGAACGTTCATAGAAAACTTAATTAGATATGCATATTTCTTATTTGTTATGCCTAAGGGTATATGAGACAGAGTTGTAAATAGCTTAATAGGGTAAACTTCACGTGAATTTCACACAAAAATTCACAAATTTTAAGTTTGATTTTTTATTCAACAGAAAGTGTCATTGTTGAATTGAGTTTTTGAGGGGGACGAATTCGAGGTCCAGGTCATGGATACTCGGATTTCGATTTTGATAATATAAAAATCATATATAAATTTCTTCTTAAGCTGACTAATCTTTACACAACTTTAACCAGAATCCAGTTATTATGACCTTGTCAGCTTTTTTTAGCACATTAAAAATTTACGGAATATAAGTAAATTTGTGTATATTATCTAAAGTTTATCATTTTGAATACAAACTCTGGCTTATTTTGATATTTGTTTTAAAACTTTCTTATAAATAAATACATGTAGATTCAATTTTTACGTTGACTCATTAAGGTGCTGATTCCTATAACAACTTTGTCCGGATATCAATCTGATAACAGCTGTGATATCCTCAGCATTATTAACTTAATAAACCGAATAGTTCCATGACATTTTTTTTTATATCTAACAAGAATTACATGGGTTTTTTTGTTCTAGATTGCCATCTTATAATTAATTTTATATATCAGCCTCTGGTTATAACTAATATCGTGTATAGCACAGATACACAAAAACAAGTTTGTGCTGGTTTTATACAGTCAGCAAACTAGAGGACATTTATGAATAGTAAAACAAATAAGTTGTAATCTTATAAAATCGTCTAGTATCTATAACGATACTCTGAATCATCTTGAGAATACTTGATATCCATCCAGAAAAAGTCTGAGATTTAGTATAGAAAGAACAACTTACAGTTTAAATACCGGACAGATTTTTTGTATCATAGTTTTACTATTTACACAAAGTGCCCATCAGCCGTGTCGAAACGTTCAAGGTATGACCAACCGGTGTTGAAACATTGAAATACGTTTGGTGCGCACATTGTTTGTGTATAAAGTTACTCCGACACATACTGAAGATAAGTTTATTTATTACCTGGAAAGAGTAAATTTTAGTGCCACTGATATTGATGTCAATTAAAGTATAAACTGTTTACTGGAAGTATTAAGCTCAGATGAAGTACTTCAGCCCTTGACACATGCATTTTCCATAAATCCGCGATTGCTTTTATAAGTAACATATGTATTTAGGTCTATTTTATCACAGAATCAGCTGTGTGCGCCATGTCATTATCATAGCTGTCTGGGTCAATGTCTAATACCGCTGAAAGAGGAATGGCATCGATAGTTTTTTTGAAATGCAGAGATAGAAAACGAAAGGCAAATGTTTTGAACATACTAAACCTATATCTAATAAGCAAGATATTACTGATTTCACTTTCCTTTTGACGTGGGTTCGATCAGTGTCTTGTGTATAGCAGCGATATCGTAGATGGCCAAAAACCTCGTAACTTTTCCAATCCAGCTGTTTTAGCAGACTCCTGATTCCACAAACTCGTTCTCCTTGGTGCCCGGAAGGCTTGTGAGGCTGCCGAATAGGAAAGGTGCTATCTTGTGCATTTCTACATCACTGAAGAATATCTCGCCATGATGTACACCATAACTAGAACCTCGAGATCACAGGGGTGACATTAAATGACATAAAGAACAACGGAGAACATTCCTTTATTTTTCTTATGTAAATGTGCATCATAAGTTCAGTCTAAACTCATGGTATTGTATAACCTCCCAATGTTGATAGTATCGCCAGATATTTAAACTTTTTTACAGTCTAAATCTTCGTTGACAATGTCATAAATAAAACATTGCGGTGTTGATGATATGTGGTCCGTTAAACTTATAAACAAGAACTGGCATGTTCTTTACACATAGACATATTGATCTGGTTCCATCTGTACATGTCTCGGTTAAAAATGTCAATGGACGATGCTTTAGCAACTGACTGGTCAGTTGCACCATTTTGGGAATCGCCTGCATATGTAGCCGTACTTGAAGGCGTGAATCGTGGGTTGAAAGCGTTGGAGAGAACAGAGACGTGTATACTACAATGGCTTTATATGACTGGAGAGAAGGAGCCTTTTGCCTGCTACTGAATCGATCAGTTATTCTTTCCCTGCTTCAAGGCTTTCCATCTTGCTCGCAAGTGATGTGTGTAAGGCCTATAACATTCATTTGAGATGGGGGATTCTAAACTGCGCTACAGTCTCTAAGAATGACCTGACAATGGTGGCAGACATCTTAGCTAAAAGTCTGGTGCATGTCGTAGGTTATGTCTTAACATGTCGTCGCTATGATGTCAAGGTGCATGTTCGCCTGAAGATAAAGACTGGTAGTAACGTTTAGATATTGAGTTGATTGGATTTCGTCGAGCTTGGAAGCTTCCAAATTGCTGCCGATATTCGGTTGCTGGGGCGACGGACCTGCATACTTCTTATCATCCAATCCTGCGTTCATAGCGTTTCTTGTCTACCTGCAGGATGGGTTGGTCTTCAATATGTTCAACCCCTCATCCCTAACCCACCCTTGATAGATCAACAAATACGAACCATGTGATGTGTGTTTCCTTGAAGATCGTTAGGACATGCACACGAAGCTTAGGCTACTAGCACGTTTTGGAAACTTGATTTATCTCCCTTGGATCAACCATTCATCAGCTTATCAGAGTAATTTTTTGCATAATCAATTTTACCTTAATCTTCAATGTTAAAGCTTGGGTGTGATTTGGAAGCAATACAGATGGAAAAGTCTGAAAACAATACCACATTTTAACGAGTGTTTTGCTAAAAAAAAGATCAAGTCCAGAACAAATCCTTTTAATGCTTTCTTACAAGCTTCAATGGCCTTGTCATCCGAAATGCTTGTAAATCTATCATGATTTTCTTTTTATCTTTTGATGTCATTTTGAATAACAGAAAATGTATAATGTTTTAAATCTTTTTTAAACCATTGAAGTTAAGTGATTCAGAATTTGCCTTCATTTAATCATTAAACCAATTCATCTTGATACAACAGAATTCAGGCCTCAAAATCATAAAATAAGCTTTGACTTGCAAATTCAAATTTCAAATGTTTAACAGATTAATGTTTCTCTTTGAATTCAGTAAGACGTTGTGAAATGATACACATTAACAGTTTTTAAGAATAAAACTGTTTCTGGATATGAAATATGCATAGAACACTGAGAAACTAGTTCACTAAGAAAATCGGACTTGTGAAGTTATGTCTAGATTTATGTATGATCTTTGGCCATGTTAACTTAATCATCTATGAAAAATAAGAACAAACACAGCGGTTTCTAGTTCACACACCTTTTTAATGATCTTCCCTTGGAAGTTTTTCATAATGTGTATATATTTATAATATTACTGATGTCAGGCCCATGTCTGTAATGTATTTGTAACATGGACTCCTAAACTACATGTCCCATGACTGTTATACAGGGTCATGTGACTTTACACAAATCACATGACTTAAACAGGTCACATGACCTTCGAAACACCGACAAAAAAATTGTGTGGTATGATTAATTTTCCTTTGGAAAAGTTGTAGGGTGGGTGGAATGCATTTGTACCTGTACAATCTGTCGACTCTGTAAATAATGTAACATACTCAAACAGTTTCTGGAGTGACAAGATACTTAAATAGTGCTTATTATACTCAGAATTAATTATTATATTAGTTCTTATAACAAATGTCTGCACTAATGCTAATCAAAGACTTTGTAATGAATGAAAATCATGAATTTGTGAAAAAAATAAAATTTACATATTTTTGACTTTAAAAAAACTGTTTCTGACCAAAAGCTGATATTCAGTTTCTCCATTTTGAAAAAGACCTTTCATTCAGGTGATGTAGAATGATTTCATTACCGGAAGTATGAACAAATTTGGGTTATTTCATTTTGTAGAATGGATACACATAAAATGCATTTTGTCAACAATACCTTTAAATCTGAATTAGTATCTTTAGTAAAATGTTAACATTAGCAATTTAATGATAATTTCCACTGATAACAAATCTTAAAATATAACAGTTATATTACTAAAACAATTCAACAATGGAAAAAAAATGAAAACTTTTCAGATCAGATAGATTCTCATGAAAATTTACCGAAACAATTTGATGAGAGCAGATAAAATTTGTAAAACTTTAAAAATTACATGCAGCCCACATTTCCATGCATACAAAATATGAGTGACACATTATGGTGCATTTCTAACAAGCAATCATTTACAAGAAGAAAATTTAGCTCGAATTGGAGAATCTAGAATGACATGAATTACCTTCTTGTAAGACAACAGTTCCCCCCTATTTTTTTTCAAAATACAATTTTTTATGTCATCTATCCCCATTGAACAAAATGTACTAATCCAATATGCATGAACAAGCCAGTCCATTTTAGAAATACAGGGTAGAAGTTATACCACCCTTATTATTTTGGCAGTAGTTAGATCCTCACAAAGTAGTGAAGGACCTGCGGTAGCAGACAGGAGAAGACACACAACTATGTATAATTATGTTTATTACAGTTTTTCAGATATTAAACATAACATACAATGCAGCTTACATATTTCTCTTTCAAGATTGGGGCATTCCAACCCTGACCTCAACTCAAATATACAACTTAATTAAATTAAACACTTTGTCTCCTCAACAAGACATATAAAATATAATCTGTTTTTAATATGAATGGGAAATAATACACACATTGCATGAATGCAAATAAATTATCACGATATAAAATAAGACATTTAAAACCTTACTATGGATAAACTAAAATGGAAACTTTTATGACTTTTGCACCGTTTTATACATATTAGCGTTTTACACAAAAGACAATTTGGGAAAAAGAAATTGTACAACTGGGAAACAAAGTTATCTCCCTTAGCCCACAAACCTATGAAGGTATGATTTTTTTTCTGTACATCTTTTCACATTTTTCCTCTCTGGAATATTTTTTTTTCAAAAGGATTCCTGATCTTATATACACATTTTCACACATAAGATTGTTCTTCTTTGTACATCTAACGTAGGGGGTTTCATTTACACAAATCTGAAAACAAAATAAACAATAATAGCAAAGGATTTCAGGCATTTCCAGCCTGTGCAACAACTCAAAATTAATACTTCAACAGGTAAACGTAATAAAAAGCGTTGAGACATTGTTAAAAATTGAAACAGCATTGATGTATTTAGCAATATCTGTTAACAGAATCAATTCTGGCATGTTAAGAAAAGAACAAAATTTACATAAAATAAATAATGATAAGTTTATTTTTTTCCTTTTTTGTCAGTGTGAGATCCAATCTTCCATTTTGAATTCTTCTTTGTTTTAAATAACTTTAACTGTCAGAAAATCCTGTAGTTGCAAATGAAGCAAATAATGCAAAATGGCAATTAAAATAAAGATGATAATGTTGCAAATGTTCTCTAATGATTTACATATGTCTTTGTATTGCATATGGAAGATGAAATAAACATCGTAACATGTTGCCTAGGTTACAGAATAATTATATAACTTCCTGTCTGGGCCCGGATACATTCCTGTGATATAAATCAACTAGATAAAACATGGAATTTGTAAGCAATGAGGACTCACGAAAAAGTAAAATCCTTCTCCAATATTTTCCTCTCACACGCAACAATATCACTCTTGTACAATATCATTTCGGCAGCTCGATCTCAAACTCACCTCATGCTTACACAAATGTGTCGACAAGCACAATTCCATGAATTCGAAAAAAATATATATCTGAACACATTATTTATCACAATATCCTTCTGTTGACTCATGTGGCGTTCATCAGGGATGCATAATTGCTGACTCAGAATCGACTGTCAGGAATGCTCTAACACGAAACCTGACTCAAAGCCATTTGTCAGGGATGCGCCCACATAATGCCCGACTCAGTGTCGTTTGTCGGGGATGCTCCGGCGTAATGCCTGAATCTGTTCCTGTCCGAGTGTGATTTTGTCCTCCAGGTTCTGGTGCTCGACAGTGAGCGTCGATTTCATGTTTATGTAGTACTGATAATCTTCGAGTTCCTGGTCGCTGAGCGATTCCTGCAGTATTGCTAAGATCTGTGCACTCCGTTGGTCAATGTCCTGTTTCAGCTTCTGAGCCTCTTCATGCTGGTCCTTATAACGATCTCTCTTCTGCGTTGCTATGTCCTGTGATAAGAAAGCAAAATCTCGTTTTTTATTCTATATTATTCAATTCATAAAATGTTAAAGTGTAAACTAGTCTTTCCTCAAAATAAACTATTTGGATTAGTCATGTTCTCTGTATTTCAGTACAGTGTGCATTTAGCGATACTTTTTACCTGGGGTGCCTCTAGATTACCATTACCTTTATCAATTATTTTAGACCACATTTGAGGTCAATCACATTTCCCCCAATGCTGGAAGTGTAACCTGCATTAACCAGCAAACTGGGATTAAAAATGCTGTCAAACATTCATGACCTCGTAGCTGAACTGAGGGATCCTTGAATATAACATACTACTACATGTTCTACTAACAGATTCACTTGTGCCATAAAAATAACCATTTTGTACTGTCTAGATAATATTCTCACAAATTATCACCAGTCATTGTGCCCTGTTGTTTTACCGTACCTATCACCAGTCATTGTGCCTTGTTGTTTTAACCTACCTATCACCAGTCATTGTGCCTTGTTGTTTTAACCTACCTATCCCCAGTCATTGTGCCTTGTTGTTTTAACCTACCTATCCCCAGTCATTGTGCCTTGTTGTTTTAACCTACCTATCTCCAGTCATTGCGCCCTGTTGTTTTACCCTACCTTTTGATGGACGTCACAGGCTTCAGGAAGACCCTGCAGTGCATTTTCAGCGCGTGCAAGCAGACCGGAAACTTTGAGGAGGAGGCGAATGATGTGGTCCTTCTCTTTCAGGAACGTCTGGAACTTATCTTTTTCCATTGTGCCTTGTTGTTTTAACCTACCTATCACCAGTCATTGTGCCTTGTTGTTTTAACCTAGCTATCACCAGTCATTGCGCCCTGTTGTTTTACCCTGCCTATCACCAGTCATTGCGCCCTGTTGTTTTACACTACCTATCACCAGTCATTGCGCCCTGTTGTTTTAACCTACCTATCACCAGTCATTGCGCCCTGTTGTTTTTCCCTACCTATCACCAGTCATTGCGCCCTGTTTTTTTTCCCTACCTATCACCAGTCATTGCGCCCTGTTTTTTTTCCCTACCTATCACCAGTCATTGCGCCCTGTTTTTTTTCCCTACCTATCACCAGTCATTGCGCCCTGTTTTTTTTCCCTACCTATCACCAGTCATTGCGCCCTGTTGTTTTCCCCTACCTATCACCAGTCATTGCGCCCTGTTGTTTTCCCCTGCCTATCACCAGTCATTGCGCCCTGTTGTTTTACACTACCTATCACCAGTCATTGCGCCCTGTTGTTTTAACCTACCTATCACCAGTCATTGCGCCCTGTTGTTTTAACCTACCTATCACCAGTCATTGCGCCCTGTTGTTTTCCCCTGCCTATCACCAGTCATTGCGCCCTGTTGTTTTACCTTACCTGTCACCAGTCATTGCGCCCTGTTGTTTTACCCTAACTATCACCAGTCATTGCGCCCTGTTGTTTTACCCTGCCTATCACCAGTCATTGCGCCCTGTTGTTTTACACTACCTATCACCAGTCATTGCGCCCTGTTGTTTTAACCTACCTATCACCAGTCATTGCGCCCTGTTGTTTTACACTACCTATCACCAGTCATTGCGCCCTGTTGTTTTCCCCTGCCTATCACCAGTCATTGCGCCCTGTTGTTTTACCATACCTATCACCAGTCATTGCGCCCTGTTGTTTTTCCCTACCTATCACCAGTCATTGCGCCCTGTTTTTTTTCCCTACCTATCACCAGTCATTGCGCCCTGTTGTTTTTCCCTACCTATCACCAGTCATTGCGCCCTGTTGTTTTTCCCTACCTATCACCAGTCATTGCGCCCTGTTGTTTTAACCTACCTATCACCAGTCATTGCGCCCTGTTGTTTTACACTACCTATCACCAGTCATTGCGCCCTGTTGTTTTTCCCTACCTATCACCAGTCATTGCGCCCTGTTGTTTTACCCTACCTTTTGATGGACGTCACAGTCTTCAGGAAGACCCTGCAGTGCATTTTCAGCGCGTGCAAGCAGACCGGAAACTTTGAGGAGGAGGCGAATGATGTGGTCCTTCTCTTTCAGGAACGTCTGGAACTTATCTTTTTCCTTCTGGCTCTTACATTTCTGTTCTACTGTTTCTGACACCTATACAAAAAAAGATGTCAAAGTCAAAGAATTGGAACAAATACAACCAAAAAATGGAGAAAACATTAAACTTTGAGTATAACTTCCAAAAGTTTTCAAATGAACTGAGCATATATTATTCATCTATTGATCTGTCAAAGTGATAAAAGGAAGAACCAACCTTAATTAACTCATTCATCCCTGAAGACACATTTAAACTCTTTCAATTCAAATGTTGGAATAGTTCATTATGAAATATCAGGGGTAAATGAGTTAAAATTTCTAATAAAATAGCTTGATAATAGAGATCATCAAAGAACAAACTGTTTTGGTCTTCATAAATTTGCCCTTGATAAAAACACCAGAGATATAAACTTTCAATATAATTATGATTTAACTGAAATGATAAACCTTACCATTTTCCCCATAGTGTCGACTTCTTTGATTTCAATCTGTAAACCTGATTTTTCATCCTTCAGCTTATCCATTTTTTTCACTATACTTGACACCAACTCCTCCTGTAAAGATGTACCATTGGTTAAAGCTTAGTAGGCTAGTATACAGTGATCTACTAACTCTACTATTGGTTAAAGCTTAGTAGGCTAGTATACAGTTATCTACTAACTCTACCATTGGTTAAAGCTTAGTAGGCTAGTATACAGTTATCTACTAACTGTACCATTGGTTAAAGCTTAGTAGGCTAGTATACAGTTATCTACTAACTGTACCATTGGTTAAAGCTTAGTAGGCTAGTATACAGTTATCTACTAACTGTACCATTGGTTAAAGCTTAGTAGGCTAGTATACAGTTATCTACTAACTGTACCATTGGTTAAAGCTTAGTAGGCTAGTATACAGTTATCTACTAACTGTACCATTGGTTAAAGCTTAGTAGGCTAGTATACAGTTATCTACTAACTGTACCATTGGTTAAAGCTTAGTAGGCTAGTATACAGTTATCTACTAACTGTACCATTGGTTAAAGCTTAGTAGGCTAGTATACAGTTATCTACTAACTGTACCATTGGTTAAAGCTTAGTAGGCTAGTATACAGTTATCTACTAACTGTACCATTGGTTAAAGCTTAGTAGGCTAGTATACAGTTATCTACTAACTGTACCATTGGTTAAAGCTTAGTAGGCTAGTATACAGTTATCTACTAACTGTACCATTGGTTAAAGCTTAGTAGGCTAGTATACAGTTATCTACTAACTGTACCATTGGTTAAAGCTTAGTAGGCTAGTATACAGTTATCTACTAACTGTACCATTGGTTAAAGCTTAGTAGGCTAGTATACAGTTATCTACTAACTGTACCATTGGTTAAAGCTTAGTAGGCTAGTATACAGTTATCTACTAACTGTACCATTGGTTAAAGCTTAGTAGGCTAGTATACAGTTATCTACTAACTGTACCATTGGTTAAAGCTTAGTAGGCTAGTATACAGTTATCTACTAACTGTACCATTGGTTAAAGCTTAGTAGGCTAGTATACAGTTATCTACTAACTGTACCATTGGTTAAAGCTTAGTAGGCTAGTATACAGTTATCTACTAACTGTACCATTGGTTAAAGCTTAGTAGGCTAGTATACAGTTATCTACTAACTGTACCATTGGTTAAAGCTTAGTAGGCTAGTATACAGTTATCTACTAACTGTACCATTGGCTAAAGCTTAGTAGGCTCGTATACAGTTATTTACTAACTGTACCATTAGGCTAGTATACAGTTATCTACTAACTCTACAACATTTCAAAGCTGTGTTATATTCCATGAATCATAGTATGAATAAAAATTTGTATAGATATTAATTCTTTAACGTTTTATTTTTTTATGTTCATTACGCAAATTTTTCAAAATTCCAATTCAAAACCTTGTAGGAAAATAAATGGTACTAGCTGCTTTCACGTTTGCTTACTGATAACTACAAAGTAATTTCCGAAGGACAAGACATTCTGGTCTGTATTTGCAGTAAAATACCTTCCCTGAGGTACAGAAAAAAAGTTAATCTCGAAAATATTAAAAGGAAATTGACCAAACTGACCTTAGTTCTAATGAGGCTTTCTGGATCCACTATATCCTTCCTCATCTTCTTTCCGAGCTCTTCACAGTTACGGATGTCAATTTCTATCTGGGCCTTGGATGGGCACACCCAGTAGTTAGATGGGGGCGAGCCTTTATCCCTGCAGAAACAAAAGTTGTATAATTAGTTTATCCATTAAATATGTAAACTGTGAGAACCTACACACTATTAAATTTATAATCATTTGTGAGGGGCTGGCAGCCTCACTTTAACCATTAACTTAGCAAGTTAAGGTTGTATGCAACCTTACACAATATACCTGCTATATGTGTGAGTTATCTCCCATGAAAAAAATGTTAATTTTCTTTTTCTGATAAATCAAAATTACTTATGTCGTCAATGCATGTCATTTTGTGTACTTTTCATATGTGTCATCAATTCTTGTGAACTTTTCCAACATGTGTTATCATTACTTGTGTAACTTTTAAATGATGAATCAATTCATTAACCAAGACCATTAAAACATTAATGAAAGATATTTCAATGATTTCTCTGTGGGGAGCTCTTTTAAAAAAGGAGATTACATGTAACTGTAGGGTAAAAAGTGCTCTAAGACGATTCGATCATCACATCCTATATGTATAAGAACCTGGATTATCAGATATCCTATGTGTTAGGGATTTGATTTTAAGTAAGTGTGCACGTATAATATCCCATTAACCAGTCATTCAATCACATTAATCCTAAAAACTATACTTTTCAGTGATCTGTATACATGTACACCTAGTTAGCACTCAACATTATGATTTTACTGTTTGTCAAAGGGAGATAATTTTATAATTTTTTTTCAATATTTATGAAAATTCTGAAGTTCATATTTATAAAAGCCAATTAAAAGATAAACTAAATCGGTGATACTATCTGGTAATTAGAGAAAAAGCATCTTTAAACACTTTGCTGAGAACGTCTTTAAACATCCCACCTGCTAGCTTGCATTTCAATGATCCTAATTTAGTGATATGATGGACGGCTTAGTTCAAGGATGAAAATCACATACACAGAAAACCAATCAAATTTCATGTCACTTTCAAATGAATATCAATGAAATGGCACTATCCTTAGTTTCACAACAGACATGAACTGTTCTTAGTGATGCAGCTTCTGTTTTAAAATCCCAAGTACCCAGAGTTATGTTTGAATATCCACCATTGAATCTTCACAAACTCTCTAGCTCATTTTAATTTTAGGAAGTGCACTCCACTGAACCTAGACACTGTAGAATGCTCCTGCTGAAAACTCCAAATGTTAGCTTCATTGAGCTGCACCGCGACAACTCGTCACGGAAACTATACAAATTCTTCTATTTCAAACTTCAATTCATGAGTTACAGCATTGCCATGCTGAGTAGCTCCAGCTCATACCCGGAACTCAAACCGCATCCCAACACTTCGGTCTATATTCATATTTCATAAAAAATGCACTTCAAAATCTTCAAACAGGAAACTCTGCCAATGCGTCTGTTTCAAACTCAAATGTTTTACGTTAAAAGCTTATAAAATAATGACCCAACTGTGTAGGCCGTCACTTATAAAAACTAGCATACACATATAAATGTTCATGTAGCTTAGATCACTGGCGCTGTGCTACGCTCCAAGTTACAGAGATTTACGAGATGTATTTTGTCTTAGAGTAATCTCTTGCTCTCCAAGGAAGAGATTTCCGCCTAACACCGTCTAATCTTCGATAGCATCTTGCCAAAAATTGCCAAAATAAACTACACATACTATGATAAGCAGCACTACAGAGAATTGGGTGAGCACTCCATCATTTCTCAGGACTTTTACCAAAAACAAAGGAGAATAAATTCTAAATCTGACAGACATATTATACAAGCAAGTTCATGCATTAGATGGAAGGACTAGTAAGCCAATCATTTCAATCATTTCAACCCCCTTCCCGTCAGACTCTTCATATAAACAAATCCCCCTACCCCTATACCTACTCCAAAAAGACTGAAATTTAAAAATAAAACAGATGTGGCTAAAAAATATTGAGGTGGTTTTTTTTTCATAATGAAGACATGCCCGAAATATTCTGACACACAACCCCCCCCCCCCCAAATCCTCTTAACCGAATTCATACGAAGGACACGCATTGCTAAGGGAACAAGCATAAGAAACACTATTGTTTTTGACACCAATATCATAAATAATCATCTTGTCTCCATTATCATAAATAATCATCTTGTCTCCATTAATAATTAACCCTTAACTATATGTTTATATGAACATTGCCAGATTGATCATGTTTTTTGCAGAAAGAACGTTTGTTTCCCTTGGCATTAGTTGAGTCCACGTTTTCCAAATCAACTGGATCACGAGTACTCTTACATCTAATGACAACAGAGTACTAAAAACAAATAGGGCTCTAGATCTGTACACAGAAAACTAGACTGGCCACCAGCCCCTAAGTTTGTATGAAGTTATTTTTTTTTCTTAATTATTTAATATTCTAGAGCCTGTGGCCAGTCTAACAGAAAACTAGAGACTGTAGCTTAAGGCCATCCTAAAGAAATCTGTGTTTCTTACAAGCAGATACAATATTTACGATTTTTTGTTGTTGAAAAACTGTTAATACAGCAATATCAAAACAACTTCATGGTCATGCCCCAATCTTTTAAAGACTGGCTTTATGGACACTAAACCCCGACAAGTTTCAGCTGGTTATACATTTATATTAAGTCCCCTTGTACAAAAAAGAAACATCTATTGAGCATGGAGATATACACAACAAACAATTTTTTATGTCTGGCCTAAGTTGTAGTACTAAAGGAACACAGGGTATACCTCAGTGTCTGCCAAAGATTGGTGCCTTATTAAATCCCTTGATTAAGTCAAGTACTTGACCTTGACCTTGGCAACCATCCCAAATCACCTATGGACCCTGTGTTGCTGATGTTGGTTTTACCCAACCATATATATTTAATGCATACAGTACTAACACAAATAGGGGAGGGCAGGTGACATGGCATCAAGATTTGGTTTTGACAAATGTTTTTAGCATTTTTCCCCAATAGATAATTTCCATAATTAACTACAAATAGACCTTTTAAGATATTATTTTATCATTTGGAAATGTTTTTCAAGTAACACATCCCTCTTCAACGGGACATACATACAAGATTTCATCCGACCCCGACTTAAACCATTTCAATTATTGTCAATTATGACAGCTTTTTCCATCAAAGACAAAGTATCATTACCGTAACATCTCATTTCTTTATCTTAGCACTGCTGTACTTTCATTCAGAAGACTTAATTAAAACGTGAGTGTACAATTTATTCTGTACTCCAAGTGGACGGAAAATGATCATGATCTCCCGTTTTATAGGTGCTCTTCTAGAAGTGTGTAGATCTGTTTGTAGATTCATGTAACATGCTTTACGCTACAACCTCTTATCCTAATGACTTCCCCGTAAAGTTTCCTGATATATATACCCTGCAGTATCAGTGTATATACCTCATGCGTTTCCTTTTCTCATTCAAGATGAAATTTTTATTTATAATATTTAAAAACAAAATCTTTTTCTCTAGGTTTAAATGTTTTAAGTTTAGATTAAATTTCGTAGATTTTGCTGAAGCAACATTTATTTGATCCATGTGCCAGACAAGTGAGCAATAAACCATTATTGAAATGGACAGAAAAATTTAAAATACTGAAACTGATTTTACTTTCCTGAACTAGAATAATAGTAAATCTGCATTCAGGAAATTGTCAAAACAGTGTGGAAGGGTGATATGTAATGATTTTGTTTTATTTGCTAAGAATTACTTCCCTTGGCAAGATATTCATCGACCATTTTTATACTCTGAATTCCCGGAATAGCAACAATAGTGTCCAGATTGAATCCTTGATTTTTAAAAACAATTCCTGCTTACTTTTATTTTTACGCAACTATTTGTTTTGTTTTCAACTACTCAAATTTTAAACAACTAATCTAGTAAAATGCATCACAAAATGTGTTTTGCATGACTTACATCTTTAGAAAACGACTTCAGTGAATATTTTATAAAAGTACCTTTGGTATTTATTTATTTGGTAGTTAGTACTCTTAACCTCATTCAGTGATGGTTGTATACTACACAGTGTACTGAGAAACACAAACTAACGCCCAAACGCTCTAGAACTGTTTCTACCGAGACACATATCTAAGACAGTGACTTCCCTTCCCCCTGCACTCCTGGGTACTGAGTATTTTCTGTATGTTGTATGAATTGAGGATTGGACAGAACTAGCAGCACATTTATTATCGGGACTACTCACCATCTGTTTATACATATGTAATAATTATAGGTTTACAGAGCTTTTTGGTTGAAAAGGTCATCGTCGGGCACCTAATCTCCCTGTCTACAGCTGTTAAATATTACATGTATTTTGTGTCTGAAATAATTGGGGGAACACTATGGGGATACAAGTTGAATTTTTTAGATTCTAGCATACAACCAATTTTGTTTACATGGAAGTATATACAAAACTACATTAACACCATTTTAAAAACAGTAAGATATATGTAATAGAATATTTTATTTGGCATATTTCTTCAGAAATTAGAAACTTTCACCTTGTGGGGCCCTAACCAAGGATTTACCACAAATATGTGTTCATAGTAGAGAAAAGTATAGGATCACTCCTTACTAAAGTGTTTTCAAAATGAAACGCTATTGTAACCGAAAAATGGGAACATCTTGAATAGTGTGTTAATATATCATTTCTATTTCCTTTAAAGATCTTAAAGTTTGACGATGAAAAAAGGAGAGACAGAACAGGCTTTCACCTAGATTTTTCTTTGACAAAATAAAATTAACATAAAAAAGAAATGTTAATGTGTAGCTACCATGTATAGCTACCATGTATAGCTACCATGTATAGCCATGTATAGCTACCATGTATAGCTACTATGTATAGCCATGTATAGCTACCATGTATAGCCATGTATAGCTACCATGTATAGCTACCATGTATAGCTACCAACTTTTGAAAACTTACTTTGATCTACCATAGGAATATTGATCAGTTGAGTTGTCTTGGATACCATTGGGAGTAGCATCTTTAGCTTCCTCGTTAGACCCAGTGGACAGTTTAGATACCTGTGGAGAATGTCCAGAACTGTGTTTCCTGGGTGTGTCCGCCGGTGGAACAATACCTGACATGAATTTCATTCGACCAAGATCATCTTGATTCAACATTTCTGACAATTTCTTGTCCTTGTCTTTCACTTGCCGAGCGAATTCCTGCACTTTTTCATTACACTCCAGTTCTTCCTGTGACGGCTGCCGTTCGTGGTTGATAGAGAGGGGTGTACCTTCACTAATGTCTGAGGATGAGGAATTGCTCTGATGGTGACCATACGAACGTGTTGATCTATCGATGGGTGATGGAGCTTCTGGTTGGGGAACAGGTCTATGCGAAAGCGGAGACCGTTGAGGAACTTTGGGAGGCGTAGGGTCACTTTCATACCTGTCCGGCAGGTGAGGAGATGCCTCGAGTCTGGAGTTCGGGGAAATGTCCGGCCGCTCTGGCCGACTGTAACTGACCCGATCAGGTGAACTTTGATTGTAAGAATTTATATCCTGTCTATGCACATTTTCACTACTATCACTGTTTCTTTGAAGAGCACCAACTGAGTTGTCTCCCCTTTCAGCACACTCTCTCCGATGTGACTGCTCGCCATGATGTTGATGCGAGTAGCCATTACCCTGCACACTGTACTGTCCCAGATGATC
This sequence comes from Mizuhopecten yessoensis, assembly GCF_002113885.1. NCBI lineage: Eukaryota > Metazoa > Mollusca > Bivalvia > Pectinida > Pectinidae > Mizuhopecten > Mizuhopecten yessoensis. The sequence goes on along the minus strand of NW_018404940.1, from coordinate 1,937,548 downwards.
CATACCTTTCTTGTCTACAGTAAACGGTACTGAATTATCAGACTTGTCGCTACCCGAGCTGTGATGGTCTCTAGCAGACCTAGAACCCTGCTTGGACATTTCCTGTCTATTTTCATATCTGCCCTTGTACTTAGAACTATATTGGTTACCTTGTCTAGGAGAATCCGTGCCAAGGTCAGATGGTTTAGTCCGACCTTCGAAAGACTTTTTCAAATTGTTCACACTTGAAGGTGATTTACGAACTTTATTGTCACCAGAACCTTTGGACGGTTTCTTTTCAAAACGGAAAATACGATCTTTGACTGATGGACTATCTGCATCTTCCTTTTCAGAAGGCGACACTTCCGGGTGACGGGAATGATCCGAGGTCATAAACGGGCGAGGTGCCATTATAGAACTAGTACTCTGGGAGTTGCCAAGCGGCCTTGAACTAATTGTTGGCGTAACGGTGCTTTCCGCTGTGACAAATTCTGACTCGTCTACTTTATTATCAAGGTCTAGAGGAGGCATGTTGATTGCATTTTCGCTCTTCCAGCCTTGGTTGTTCAGATTCCTGCGAGGTGGCTTCTGGATCTGTTGCTTATAGTTGTTGTTTTCGGTGAGGAGTGTCGTTGACTTGGAACGATTGTACACACCCACCTGGCGTGCAGACCTCGTTTTGTGGGAACCATACGAATCGTCTGCACATCTGCAAAGACAAAAATGAACAGCCAATGAAAACAACGCAATGAAATCACATGACCATAAGTGAACCTGCATTACATTCGTCACAGTCAATGGAACTACGACAGATATTTTAGAAAACATCAGACAAAAATAATGAATGAGTGATTATAATAGAATGTGAATGGATTATTTACACATGCCTTTATGTTCTGTATATATGATGTATCTGTATATTAGTATATAGAATGTATCTTTATGTTAGTAAACTGTATATATCCAGTAATAAACCCATGCCTGGTAATAAGCCCACCCAAATCTATTGTATTTAAGTAGAATGCCAACAAATGATATTTCATTGTACTGTTATAAACACATCCATCTACTTTGATTCTGAGATTATGTATTGGCCCCTAGTCTTATTGCAGAATATAATGTATTTGGTATATATATTATTACCACTATATTTCTATATTTTATAGTGTAGTATGTACTTGTACGTTTTTTATTGTCTATGTACATTTCATGTTACACATTAGCAAGCCATTCATGGCCATTATTCCGTCCAGCATGTAGGTATGCATGAAAACATGCAGAGATTAAATAGCCATAGTGTCTGGACGTTAGATCGGTCAATCTTGTAAAATAACTGATGTCTTCTGGACATCTTCATACACCATTAATATTTGCCTTATCTCTGCTACAACATAAATCTGTCCCAATGTAGGGTTCACCCCCACTTCACCTCCACTAGTTATCAACATCAGTCAACATGTGAAGCTAATTTATCCAGGATTGGTGGCATTTTAGACAAATCAGGGGACCACTATGCTATAAATCCTAATTTACACATTTTTGCTGACAGGGGACCAAATAGTTCCTCCAAAAGTCCAAACAGTTACCACAGACACCATTATAGTCCTAAACGTGTCTTCTCACCATCATCTTCTAGGGCCCATGCAACCTTTTCCTGAAGAATGCATGCTTGACCACAGGTGGTCAGTACTTAATCATCCCTCACCATGTACTTAGTAGCTTGACCAATACTAAAGAATGGTCCTATCTACAACATTGGAAACCTGTTCTAGCTGGCCAGATTATTTACCATTACTAAGGAAACCTGCTCTGTCCAGTACCTTGACCATCATTAGGAAACCTGTTCTGGCAGGTACCTTGACCATGACTAAGGAATTTATCCGACCAGTAGATTGACCATTACTTAGGAATCCTAGCATTGCCCTGAGGTCTTATTGTCTTTCTACACACCCACCCACCAACAGCTGTCAGCTGTCCTTACTATCAGGGAAGGGAAGAATGCAGACCTCTGCAGTTCTATCAGTCAGGACAGAGGTCAAGGTTGCATTTTCATAATCCTTGTTATATTCAACGTAAATAACATCTTAATATATGGAATAAAATAAATTCTTTTTTATGTCAATATAAAAGTTCACAGCAAAATAAAAAAATTGTGTTGCTGTATTAATGAATTTCAAAATCAGCATAAATGTTGACTCCAGGGTAAATGAAGTAACTATTTTTTCCATTAAAAAAAAGAGACTATTTTCAATGACAAAATTAAACCTGCTGGAGTTAAGGAGTTTGATACCAGAAGTCTGACACAACACTAAGTCTATGTGATACACTCAGAGTTACATCTCAGAGAACCCATTTCCTGCCTGCTTAATAAGTTTGACCCTTTTTTCTTTTGCATTTCTCTCAATGGAAATTCCCTACGGCCCTTCAATTGCATAATTCTCCGGAATGTCGAACGGAATGTTCCTTATCAGGCGTTTTAGGCGCAAATGTTTGCTTGAAACAAAACATGTGCCAATTATGCCAGTGGACTTTCAACTGCTAGACTTGCAAGTGTCGGGAGATATGATAAGTGTCTCTATTCTGTTGCGATCAGCTGATGATGAAAGAGACAGCCTTTCCCTCTGAGGGCAGGTTTGCAAATTAGTTGCATGTTATGGATTTCTGAAAGCACTTCCTCATTTCTTTTTTCAATGTTTGTTTTCAGAGCCTTGTAAACATTTCTGATTTAGGTTGTATACATTTTTTTTGTAAGAAGAATTAAAGAGTTTTCTCTTTGTTAATTTTTAATCTTTCTCTTTGGCACTTGTGTAGAATTCAGTAAAACTTCTAACAGTTAATTTATCTGGCACCTAAGTATGAGGATACCCTGTCTACTCTGACAGTATGGAAATACCAAAATATATTCATCATATTATCAAACATTATTTGTTCTTATCAAAAACATTTTTTACAACATTCTGGTTTCTCATTTTTTTCCATTTCTCAAGTTTTACCGTAAACATTTGGGAGGGGCTATCACTATTGACATATTGTCACAAACATTGGTCACTGCTGGTCACTATACTCCCGTACTAGCCAAGTCATACAGGTCATTCGTAGGTGTCATCATTTCTATTTAATGACCGCCAGCTTACAGGTGGACACTGGTTTTTGTTCTTGGTCACCTGTGGTCATCTGTACACATGTTGACCATTAGTCATAACAGGTACCAGCTTGAGCTGACCAACACTGTAAACAAACTGGTCATTACCTGTATACGTCACAAAGTATCATAAAATATATCTCCAGGCTTTTTTTACCTGCAATCAGATCTACTGGTAGATAATTTGTTTTTATGTCAGTTGTTATAAAATAGATAATGGCATTTCCTATTTCCTGTCTAGATTGCGTTGATGATAAAATTATGCAACAGGAACCTAGCTGCACTGATAAACTTAAAGATTAATAACACATAGATCTGACTTCAGCACAATTAATTGATTTCATGTTAATTGATATCAAGAATATCACGAAATCTTCCACAAATATTGAAAACCAATTCACTAAAAGTATGTTTCTTCATTTTGCTGTATTTTATTACACAGACACAAACATCATATCACTATGATTCAATTTAGGGCTCAATGTTATTGGTGTTTTGTTGAAGTAACTCTTCTAAGAATGATTTCCTGAGAGGTGAATTTAATGTATTGTACAAGGGAGAGTTTCTTTGAAGTTTTGAACAAACTGAATAATACCACCAATTCAATAATACCCAGGTCCGAGAGAAATGGGGGCTAAGATCAAAGGATGAGCCTCAGGATTAAGGCTCTTTCCACGGCCCCCAAGGGGGCTCGGCGAACTTCCTTGCCCCCTGATGCCCTCTCCCCATTATAAAACTTCAAAAGGGCAAGAAAAAACATCAACAAGGATCAATCTCAGTTTCTGATCATTTCCACATAAAACTGTCATAATAAGCCATATAGTGAATGATTAACCGTGACCAGTACATGCTATTTTATAGTTAACTCACCAAGGTACAACCTTGACCCTCTAGTCACAGTGGGATATGACCTTGACCTCCGGGTTTTTGATACTTACTGTAATAATTTTCTTTCATTTTCTTTCAAATTTCAGTGGTTTTTTTCGAAATACTTCTGCGAATACCTTTACTTTTATGTGAAATAATTCTTTTCTATTGTGAAACATGTGAATGTAACAGAATATACGATGAAAGAGGTTGTTGATACTGAACCAAACTAGTTCAGTAATGTATGTAATATATCTAACATCCTGTGATATTTAATAGCCTTACAGGGCAAATGTTTGATGTCTAAGACCTGTTTTGGCACAATAGAATCATATTCAATGGTTAGCATAATATTTCAGTGGGAACTTGTTTTTATTAAATAGAGTAATTAAGTGTTGAAATGTAAGAGAATTTCCTATACTGTTTTGCACAGAACAAGTCTGCAATTTGGGCAGAGGATTGACTTTGGGGGGGGGGGGGGGNTGATTGACTGAATAGGGGCAGAGATCAGGGGTCTGAAGGGACAATATGACTTAAATGGGGCAACTTAACAGGACACAGCAGTGTGACTGACTGGGATAGGGTGGAGAATGGTTCGACTGGTACAAATTAACCAGGCTATGTAGGACAATATATGTACTTACTTGATTCCCCAGCGCTGGAATGAATACATCACCATCTGTTGAGGGTGAATATCTGTTGGACTTGCACGTACAAGTCAAGCATTGGGGACATTGTTATATCACATCCTGGGAAAAGTCTGCAGACTGACCATATTGACTGGCAGGTCAAACCAACTGGTCAATGAATTTTAATAACATCCAAAACCACCACACATATATCCAGTTTTGGCCACAACGAAACACTGTTCCTTTTGAGGTAGAGAAATACACAGATTACAGAACTGTTTGTCCCAGGAATCAACATTAAATAACTGAGACACCAATTCTCAGGTACATGCTACCCCGACAATCAATCTGTGAACTATATAAACTTTCCTCAATAAAACTTTTACATCTCTGTTACAAAGTAAACATGGAGCCTGTGAGTTTAATCGGGCCAATTTAACAGCTGGTTTGTGGCCCGAATTAATCTCCTACTACAAGTTTATGTTAATTGGTAGTGCACTAGCCCCCAGCTTGTACACTACCAATGACTGGAGTATGTAGTATACTGGGACACACACTCTCCCCCTACTACAGCACAACAGTCTCCTCCTGTGTTACAAGTACATCTATACACACACAATGTATCCAAAATTACACCTAATGAACAAGGCCTATCAAGGTCCCCATACCCTGAACAGTACTCCAAATCCCAAAACACACTGGTGTACACATTGCTTACTTCCCCTTAATCCTTTCTAAGCCGTTAAAAAAACCAAATCCCACATCAGCACTGCAGCCAAGATGGCGACTGTCTTAGTAACCACAGGGTTCACAAGGGTCCAACACTGAAGATGACATGCAACATATTGTCGGCATGTAGTTGCCACCTCATGACTATTCCCGTTAAACCGTGTCAACCTTTGACCCTCAAGCAACGTCACTTCCAGAGAAATGTGTCCCCTGGGAATGTTTTTAAGTGCCGACTATAGTACCCCTGGCTATATACAATCAGACCTTTATCTCACTAAAAGTAAAAGTGTTGGAAGATGAGTTCGGAGATAAAGAACTATACAGTAATCCATTAAAGGCATGTTTGCCCTAATAAAGGACCTTGACCGATAATATACAGTACTGCCAAAATCAGACTCGACCTGGAGATAAATCCCAAGGAATAAGTAAGACAGCTCGTCGTTAGGGACGACTCGCATCTGTTGTTTATTATGTCTCTATTTATTCCCTATAAAATGCGAGGAAAACATTCAGAGAACTTTGCTACAATTTCATTATAATCCTGCCTCATTTTTTTCGGCATTCCTCTGCCTTGTCGACAATAATATCCTGACAATGTCTGTGCTGCAGTGTAGAGCTAATGTTTCGATCAGACGTCTAAATTGTGTTATATCTTTACCTCACCGAGCACTCAAAATGATAAACTCAGGAACACATAAACATGCTATAGAAAATTATGGGATGTAATGATGGTGGGGGAGGTCTCTGATTGGGTCTCATTAGCGCTGAAAACCCTGGCAACCAGACGATCCCTATTTATTATTTGCACATAACACATTGAGGACACATTCCACAGAACATGAGAGAAGCGAGTCGCTGTCTACTTTTTTGCACAAAACAAGTTCAGCAATAAACACACACTGTACACATCCTCCTCACAGTTCTCTGAATATTGCGTAAATGTTCTGAAACTGTCAAAACTAGAATCTCTTATCAATATATGGATGTCAACAATACACATTTATGTCACAATATATAAAAATGCAAACATTCTGCTGAAACCAGAAAGTTGAACTGAAATTATACTTGAAATTAATTAATGTTAAGGATGTTACAAAATGAAATAAAAAAACATGTCAAAATTGTCAAAACTAGATCCACTTGCATAACTAAACATCAGGCTTCAAGTCAACCATTGCGAGATTTCCATAAAGACTCGTTTGAGAACATGCCTTATAGATGAATTTTATCATGACTACCTTATGTTCCAATCAAGTATGAAGCAGCTTTCAAGAATCTTGAAATGATCATGCAAATGCCATGTTATCCAAATCACTGAAGCTCTGAGGAAGCTACCATCTCTCACGATAACTGCACTTCATTAAATCAATTCAACTGGAAAAACCACAACCACAGCTAACTGGTACACCATATTAATATCTGGTAATCATTTCAGGGTATTTGGAATCTTCCATCGGATGAAAGTTGAAAAAAAAATGAAAAAATAAGCCAGACAGATTTATGCAGCAGGAGATACAAATCCCAATTTAAGCAGGGTCTGGATGAAAATGAATCGCTTGTGTACAAAAGAACGTTTTTGATGATAAAAAAAATCCACAGATAATAAAATCCCAATTAAAATGAGAACATAAGCCACGCCACAACAGATAGCAGTGTATCTGATGAGGAAACATTTGCCACAGAGTTACTTATCCAAAGATAACAGGGAACACAAGTGTGTTATTCCGACCAGCATCTGATTTCACTAATCACCTTGTTACGTTAAAATGTCCAGGTGTACGCTAGGTAGGTCAGCTTGTATTGGAATCTTGTAACTTGTAAACGCTAAACAAAACACCATGTTCATCCATCAGTTAAAACAAGAGAATACCTTAACCTGGTCAGGCTCCAGTTTCTGAGGAGAATTCTCTATATACAGTTTAAAGTAGGCGATTCCTGCAAGGCACCGAACCATAGATGACTTGTTTATAATTAAACTTAGTTCAAATTCTATAACAATTTACATGAAACTTCAACAATGTATCTTCCTCATTGTCTATATTTACCATTGGATAAAAACATGAGGTAATTCAATTCTGTATACACACTCTCTAAACATTATCAGGTCTGATAGTCACTTTGAAATCTGCACTAACAAGATCTCTCAGACAGTTTCCTGCCTTCAAACAGTGGATCAAAGAATACCTGAACAGAATTACAGGCATCTGTATTCTTCACCTTACAATCAACTTCTGGTCAGAATCGTTTTTTCTGCACTCCGAATTATCTCATATGTATGTTCCGAAAGTAATGTGGTAGAAGAGTCCATCAGAGAAATCAAGGGATGATCAGGGTCTGTGCACCAACACCAGACCTATGATGTCAAAACAAGTTTCCGCTTGAGTTCTATCTTTGGTGCCAGAAATGGACTTCAGCTGTTCCAGATTCAACTCCAGACATTTTCTGATTGATGTGTTGTCCAAATCATTGGAGAAAGTGTGAATCCATCAGGTTAAAGCAGGTGATAAGGATCATGTACAACATGGCGGTCAATGTCCCGGTCAGTTACCTGGGAAGGGTTTGCTTTGGGTCATCAGATCTGACTTTTCCTCTACTCTCAAGTGATACTGGACAATAATGCATTTTGCATCACATAAATGATTGTGATTTTGAATTACCTCTGCTGCACATTTTAAAACATGACCTTCATTTACTATGAGGTTATACCCTCAATACCCTGGCTGGCTACCTGTGAATGACCTTGACCCTTGAATTTGAACATAACATCATGGCTACCTGTGACTAACCTTGACCCCTTTTGAACTTGACCCTACTACCATGGCTACCTGTGAATGACTTTAACTCACTTTGTATTTGGCTCTAATATTATGGCTAACTGTAAAGTGAAATTTCCCTGGTAATACTTTGCCAAAAATTACCCATATCTTGAGACCAGCATATTACCTGTCCATTTTTTATTCAGATATTCCGTTCCCTGTAAAACTTGGCCATATATAAATTTGTTACGGTTCTTGAGTTACTAAGTGAATTATGACTTGTACAAGAAAGATCCATTACTTAGAAATGTGTCCATCAACTGAAAAATACCTGTAGCCTTTCATCAAGGTTGAAAACTGTCCATCACCTAACCTCCCCAAATCAATCAGGCCACTCACTGGTCACCTCTGACCAACCTGATGACCAAACAAAATAAGACTGCTAGCTAATATAAACAACTATCAATTACATACCACAGGGTGCCCAATACAAATCACAGCATGGTAGTAACTCAATTATCCAGAACAAGCTAATAATTAAACAGCAGGAGTAAGGCTGACCTGGTGTAACACTGGCACAGATCTGGGTTGGAGATGGGAGGGATTGGGACAGATCAGGGCTGGAGAGGGGAGGGATTGGGACAGATCAGGGCTAGGAAGGGGAGGGATTGGGACAGATCAGGGCTGGGGAGGGGAGGGATTGGGACAGATCAGGGTTGGGGAGGGATTGGGACAGATCAGGGCTGGGGAAGGGAGGGATTGGGACAGATCAGAGCTGGGGATGGGAGGGATTGGGGCAGATCAGGGCTGGGGAGGGGTTGGGACAGATCAGGGCTGGGGTAGGGAGGGCTTGGGACAGATCAGGGCTGGAGAGGGGAGGGATTGGGACAGGTCAGGGCTGGGGATGGGGGGGATTGGGACAGATCAGAGCTGGAGAGCGGAGGGATCGGGACATATCAGGGCTGGGGATGGGAGGGATTGGGACAGATCAGAGCTGGGGATGGGAGGGATTGGGACAGATCATGGCTGGGGATGGGAGGAATTGGGACAGATCAGGACTGGGGATGGGAGGGATCGGGACATATCAGGGCTGGGGATGGGAGGGATTGGGACAGATCAGGACTGGGGAGCGGTGGGATTGGGACAGATCAGAGCTGGAGAGCGGAGGGATCGGGACATATCAGGGCTATATCGGGACAAATCATGGCTATGGAGTGAATGGATAGGGAAAGATCAGGGCTGGGGAGAGGAGGGATCGGGACAGATCAGGGATGGGGAGGGGAGGGATTGGGACAGATCAGAGCTTGGGATGGGAGGGATCGGGGCAGATCAAGGCTATATCCGGACAAATCAGGGCTGGGGAAGGGAGCGGTTGGGACAGATCAGAGCCTTGGAGGGGAGGAAAGGGATCGGGACATATCAGGGCTATATCGGGACAAATCATGGCTGGGGATGGGATGGATAGGGAAAGATCAGGGCTGGGGATGGGAAGGATCGGGACAGATCAGGGATGGGGAGGGGATGGATCAGGAAAGGGCAGGGCTGGGGAGGGGACAGATCGGGACAGATCAGGACTGGAGAGGGGAGGGATCCGGACAGAACAGGGCCTGAGATGGGAGGGACTGCTGACCTGGTGTAACATTGGCACAGCTAGATTAGGGCTGGGTAGGGGGTGTATAAACTAGATGGATGAAGCAGTTGGTTATCAAACTCTTTGTACTTTCCATAAGATGTCTATCATTCCTCTACAAGTGTCCAAGTTCTATGTTTGGTTTACATACAGCAGGGAGGCATACAGACCAATACCATCAAACACTCTATCTTAGCCTTTATTAATATATCATAGCCAACAATCAATCAGCAGTCATACCAGACCATGACAAATCTGGGTATCACAGTGTTGGTTGGAGGAATGAAGCTGTTTGTATCAAACATAAGGACCCAGACCACACCAAGTATATACACTATCTCCCACGCTTATGGAATGTGAGCCAATATTCCCTCAACACTGGGAAGGGGATACCAAGTACTTATCAACATTATCTCGACTAGATTAATCATTACAGCTGCTTATGTGTCTGTATAGACAGGCAATAGATGGGACCAGTGCTGGCTGTATTACAGGGTTAACCTTGATTAACCTTTACTGACCTTGAAGTTAAATCTACATAAATTTCTCTGAAGACTTCAAATGATTTATCAACACTGTCCAACACATAGATTTTTTTAATTTGCAAAAGTTTACTATCAAAACAATGATTGCCATTATCTTTTTAAAAATATCCAAAAAGATGCTGCCCTCCATCCCTGTATAATCCTTACTCAAATATTTTATTAAAAATTCCAAAATAGTAAACTTTCTACTTAAAAAATCTACCAAAACAATAACTTGCCATTATCGTTTCAAAATCCTGTAATAACCCTGTCACATTCCCCCATGCTTTGTATCGGCTACATTCCCCCATGCTCTCCTACAAAAAGGTTTAAAACATAATTTTTGCTACTAAACGGCCTACCCCTGCTTCATGTTACAGCTGCCTATTAGAGCCCATCAAAGGATAGCTGTTCATAATGGTTTCCGAATCACTACCTCATCAAAATCCACTTACAACGGGATTGTACAGACCTCAGGACTTCAAGGACTGTATCCTCAGTGAATTAAAACCACTAGATTACCGGCACTCTTCTGAAACACAACACCACACATAACAGACATCACAGATCAACTTGAAATCCGATTCTGCTGTAATATTGCCCAACGCAGGACAACAAAATTTCAAAACATTGTGAAATCTCCTGTCTCCAAGGCTGTGAAAATTCCAGCACTAGTATATCCTTTTCAGTGGCACATTTTGCTGTGCTAAAATCCAAAACATGTGTAATTCCTGGCTTGAATATCCACGTTTGAACACAACTGCTTCAGGAGGATACTTTGACCCAAAGGTCACAGGGGTCATGGTTCATGAAGTGCAGGTCAGGCAAGCATGAATGATGTCCAAATATGAATTTTCAAATAAATATTTCCGAACAAGATTTCTATTTTTTTGTTGCTCTAGATTTAGATCTCCAATATTCTAAATTTGCCCTAAATTAAATTATATTTTTTAATAAAAAAAATTGCTGATATTTGTCCATATATTTGTAGGGTGTGGCTTTATAATGTCACAGTGGCCCTGAGCAAAACAGCAACCGACAAGGTGACAAGTATTTTACCTGGTCCGTAGTTTATCAATCCAACCTTTGTCTAACTACACCTTACAAATTGCCTTCAGTCACATGATCGAATACATTTTAGTTCTAAATCAAAAATTGAAATTTATAATAACTTCTTGCCTTGCCTCTCAGCCACCTCATTGCTAAATCAAAATTCATAAAACAAGTCTGGAGTCTGTGCATCTCTTCTTCTGTTTCAACATATTGATTCACATATACTAGGCACAGATAGAGTACATAAAGGTAATGAATGTAAAATATTCACATTTCTGACAAAACCATGAGGCTAACACCAACAAAAGCATACGAAAACTTACATACTGTGGCTAAATATTTCAACCATACCTTAAAAACCCTTCAAACTTTCCCGAAAGTTGTAGAAATTGTAACATTCATCAAGAAAACATGGCCAAAACTGGATCGAAACATCTCCCCTCGAAAAAGTAAGTATGGTGGAGTATTCTGCACGTACCGGTTTGTGGTGTAACGACGTAATTTGACATATGGCTGTCACAATGCATAAAGGTTTGTGTAGGGGACTTCTGCACATGTTAGATACAAGCCTCGGTCTGTTTGTCAAAGTGCCATACAGATGTGGCAAACCTACTTTCTGTTGCTTCGAGTATAACTATTGTCTAGCTCTATCAGGGAAACAACAAACCAACCGAATCCCAGAACAAAGATACACAGCACAATAACACTAAAACATAGTCCATGGTCCCAGAGTTTATAGTAAAAAATAGTTACCTAATCAGAACACATACCAAAGGGAAATAACTCTCCACAAAAGATTAATTCACTGGTACCAGTCTACCTTTTTTATACATTTTTTATAATGTACCCACAAAATAATGTCATTTGTATATATAATATAGAACATTATAGACATATCTGCTACACATGTGTTGGATATGTATCTGCATCAAGGCTGTCCATGACATGAAAAACCTTAAAATCCTACGTTTTTGATAATGTTCTTATATCTCAGGTTCCTTGATCCCTACAAGGGAAACTGGACCAAACAACCTTGAAAAACAAACACTTTATCAAACTGTTTTTTACTCCATCCATCCACAACAAGAACATATTCTATCCAAACCTGTGCTAGTCTTTATCATTAAGAGTCGAAATCACACTATCTATAATCCCCACTTCAGTCATATTGATCCACAAATCACCAGACGAAACACTTTGGATATCTACAGTTAAAATCCTAACGAGCGAATAAACTGACATTGAAAACCATTACGTCCCAAATTAACTTTTCACATATTTTTGTATCCATGGTATTTTCCAGCATCAGTAGGTGTGAAAAGAGCTCCACGTATTTCATGTTGCTCTCACTATCACCTGAAGAAATTGTGCAATTGTATTAGACCAGCAAAAGAATATCTAGGAAAATTCTTTTGAAACAACATTACAATGCGTAAGTGTTCTAGAGAAAAAAATACTTTTGTTTTATCATGAAAAATTAATTTGTGTCACAGATATCAGATAAATCTGAAATGATTCAGCTGTACATATTTGGATAAAATCCTCAACCAACAGCAGATTTGTTAATACAATCCTTGTACACAATTAAATTAACATCTTCCAGTAACTGGAATTCCACAAAACTCACAAATCTTGAAACAATTCCAATCAAAGCTAGCGGATACATAGCAGCAGACTTTTGACACCTGTAAACTCTCCAGTGATTGAGATGTTAAAGACAAACCTAATTAGTAATCTTAAAGAAATCCATTAGTTGTCAATTTAGTTTCTAAATTCCTCGACTTACAACACCTTATCACTGTACCCAAATAAATGGCAAAAATAATCGGTCTAAAATCAACAGACTTGGGACTATTGAATTACACAATCATTACATCTATTGATATTGATCATATAACCAAGTTCTGTTGACAGTTTGAACAATCTTCTAGTCTCAATTGTTGCCATTTCAAAAATAGAACACAAGAAATTGGGCTGAATTCTACAACAAACATTTGAGAGAACATAAAAATTTAAACAAATACATGTATATATACTGTACCAAATCCTCTACCAACAGTGCTTCACAATAATAATATACAACATTTGATATAGCGCCCTATCTAGCTAACATAAGCCACTCTTAAGCGCTTTAACAATAGCTATCCTGAAAGAATATTTCTGCTTAAATTCAAACTTTATCAAAATCACTTTGACCAAACTAACATCCAAAATCCAGGTAGATTATCCGAATTCACATCCACAATCCAACTGAACATCCGAGATACTCTGCCCTTCCTGAAATATGTTGAGTCAAAATTTCCATCAAAACTCACGGTCACATTTACAGAAATGCTTTCCCCAGGTCTTGTGTAGTCCTGTTATTGCATCGGAATGTAGGTAAGCAGTTTATAGTCCCTGGTTACAATTGAAAATCAGTTATCTGTCGATCAACCCCCGATTGTGTTTTGTTGAACATCCTAACAATGACCCTCGTTATACAAGACTTAGGTACTCAGAAAATAATCAGCCCCTGTAATGGACAGAATGTAACAAAGACATTTAAAGTCTGTTCAACTCAGAACCAGACTCCTCTAAACAAAAATAGGAGTCATCGTCACAGGAGATTGTACCTTCCATAAATCTGCGGGAATATCAGGCCATTTATCTGTGAAGTGGTATCTAAATGAGGGTGCCATTTCGTAATTGGGGGTGATTTGTAAACAAATGATGGGGGGTTTAATAATGTTATGTATGTAGGCATTATCTTATATACTCTCTTAACACTGAGGGAAACCAGGCAGTTTTACACTACAGAGCAGGGACTACGCTGATTTAGTGTAGAGAGAAAAATACAGAGATGTCAATCTAAACAATTCTTATCTCCCCTTTTCTAATGGTGACCTCAATCTTAAATATTTTTCTCATGAGTTATCTCCCCTTGATTGAAGTGGAAGCAAAGTTGTCTACAAACTTTTACAGCTCATCTGCCTGCAATTACCTTTTTAATGTAAACACGAAATATGAACGATCGAAAGATTATCTCCCCTTACACAAATAATATCTTGCCACCAAATTTTAGAAATACAACTGATGTATGTTAATGTGTACTTAAATAATTTTGGCCGTTTGCCAATGCTAACATGACATTACTAACTATCTATTTCATCTCTAATCTGATTGGTCAATTTAATCTTTTGATAGGAAATCTTGAAAAGTAACCTTACTGGCATAAAACGATTCTGTTTAGCCCCTACTCAAGGAGGAAAATTCCATTGACAGTGATTCAACTGTTTACCGTGTCGCTGACTTATAATCATTGCATACACTAGATTTACCTATGTTTCATAGTTTAAATAAAAACATGAAATTTGCCATATCAGTGTTTTGTTTAAAAGACTGTTTGCCTGCTTCAATTTGGAAGTGGCTATTTTTTTTGGCAGATATATTAGTCAACATTACATCATGTGGACCTTCAACTGGCTGTACACTCACATCAACCACCGATCTTAAACCTCAGTGAGGACACCGATGGTGTTAAAAACAAAACTACCGAAATTAAAATAAAAACCAACCAAACTGCACAAGACAAATAATATATCTTAAATCTCGTTAAATGTATAAGCTTGCTTTACTCTGTATTCAGGATTATCGTCAGTGAAAGCTGAACAAGCAATAATTAAGACTTTGTAGATTTCACAGATTTCAAATCAGAATGGAAAATCTTTGTAACAGTTGCTATAGAATGCTACATATACCAACTTGCTCCACAGAATTGACTACTAAGTGTTACTATGGAAATTAGAAATCACCATGACAACAAGATCTTACAACCGATACACTGTCATAATAATAAAACAATTTTCCCGCAATAAAACATGTTTTGAATATCAAACAAATATTCACAAAATCCACATGGCCCAACATTTTGAAATTTTCATTCGTGCATGAAAGGCTTCAGTTTCAAGACAAAGCTATTTTAAGTTCCTGAATTATCAAATTTATATTTCCAATAAAACTATCGGTGCAGTCTTGACTGTCGATGCAGATGGGGCATGATGTGAATGGCTTTATCTGTTATATAACTTAAACACACTGCAGCATCTCAAAACACACACACGCCCAGACACTGCACGCTAACGTTACACAATTATCAGCTATTACCGCTCCGAGAGGAAACGCTTTGTTTGAAGTGCAAGTAAATCTTAAGAAAATTTCATAATAGAATTTCTGCAGATTATATATACAATAAAGGTCTGGCTTCCAAGCTATCTTCATTGCACTGATGAAAGGCGATTGATAGCATTCCCTTAGTACAGAGAGGTCAGAGGAACCACGACCACTGAATACAATAGAACCTTGCCTATCAAACAGTAAAATATGCTCTAAAGAGCACCTCTATTATGAGATTACCTGTGTAAATAGACCACCTGTGTAAAGAGACCATCATATTGTCCCAATTTACTGTGATTTCCTTGTGAATTGAATCTCTATTAAAAGACCACTTTTAACCCTTTCACCACTGTAGACCATAATGGACTCATCCATATCAATGCATGGTAGAGTCTACTAACGTTACATAGGGGTTAAAGGGTTAAACTCTCTATAACAGTTTTTTTCAAGATAAATGAACCTATGTAGAAAGGCCACTCTTTTGACTTCCTAAAGGTGGTCCCTGATACAGGTTGGCTATATTTGAATACATGGAGTCCTGTGTTTTGTAATTTGTTTTAGTGTCTCAGGTATGATGTAGATTTTTGCAGATGAATTTTTTTTGTTGTGGTGTCAAGTTTTGAGAATGGGCTGTCAGTGTAATAACTGTGTACAGTGGTCAGATGGGCTGTCAGTATAATAACTGTTTACAGTGGTCAGATGGGCTGTCAGTGCAATAACTGTGTACAGTGGTCATATGGGCTGTCAGTATAATAACTGTGGACAGTGGTCAGATGGGCTGTCTGTATAATAACTGTGTACAGTGGTCAGATGGTCTGTCAGTATAATAACTGTTTACAGTGGTCAGATGGGCTGTCAGTGCAATAACTGTGTACAGTGGTCAGATGGGCTGTCAGTGTAATAACTGTGTACAGTGGCCAGATGGGCTATCAGTATAATAACTGTGTACAGTGGTCAGATGGGCTGTCAGTGTAATAACTGTTTACAGTGGTCAGATGGGCTGTCAATATAATAACTGTGTACATTTGTGTCATGTATTACAAATGATCGGCTACTACTGATAATAATGATTTAGGCCAAAAAAAACCTGATCTGTTCCCTATTGCATTCTCCAAAAGTTGCAAATTAAATGTAGGCAAAATAATTTAAATTTTGAAAATTATTACAAAGAATATAATATATAGAACTTATACTCTTACCCAAAATACCAAGAATTTGCCTAGGTTAATTGGTGGCGGCACAAAAAAAGTAAAACATAATGTAATAGGTCACATGTCAATATGTTTCACTGGCCTTAATTGGTGAAAATCGACTTACCTGTCATCTCCTTCAAGTGAAGATTCACCGGAGGGTGTCATGACCTCTGGTGGTGGTGCCGGAAGGTCAAGGTCTTGAATGGCCGCCAAGTCCTCTGGATTTTTGATAGGCGTAGGAGGCGGTGGCAATTCTGGACTACATAGTTGCATTGGTGGAGAGTAATTTTGACTAGAAGCTGTTTGGGGGAGATTGGCATTGTCTTTTGAAGGGGTCACATGTAGGGCCAAGGACACCGGGGTCGATATGTGGGACACTGATGACCTTGGTGACGACTGTAGCACAGGACTTGCATGACTATTTGTCATTGTTTGATTGGCTGATGGAGCCTGTGATGTAAGTATATGATTAGTGGTTGTGGCATAAGACATTTGATGTGGTGGCATGCCACCTGTTGACGACACTATTGATGACATTGTTGTCGGGAGAGTGGCTTCCTGCGGCTCCAATGACGACCGTTTTTGTGACTGTGAACAGTGTGTTACGGGTCGCGAGGAAACAACACTCATTGATGTTGGTTTTAAGTTCTGTTCAGAATATCTCCGGTACTGTATCCGGAGTTGCTGAGCATACATGTCCGGAGAACTTTCCCTGGGTTTCCGCACCTGTGTCTCTGGAGCACCACGCTGCAGTGGTTCCAAGTACCCACCAGTTCGTGACCCATGACTATTGGTGTCCAGCTGACTTGTAGAGGCGTTGCGGTAGTTCCTTGGGGGCAGGGCAGGGGGTTTGTCATCCTCCACTGGGGGTGGGGGTGGAGGACGCCTGTACCCAGTATTTGCATAATCCAGACTGCTACCGGACAGGGACCCTCCAGAGCTGCAAGTACACAAGAGAATCACAGGTAAACAAAAGGTTTTATATACAAATCACAATTATATTGATAAAAAAGTTATTTTCATCAACACAAAGCATTGTAAAAATGTTGTTTTTTAATAACCAAATACAGCTTTAGCCCTTTCACCACTCAGACCATAATGGACTCATCCATATCAATGCATGGTAGAGTTTACTAAGGTTACATAGGGGTTTAAGGGTTAGAAATGACAACAAACCAACATTAATTATAAGATATTCTAGCTTTTTCTATGGACAGCATTGTCAAACTTTTTTGGCAAAGTAGCAATGATACATCAAATGTCAAGGACCTAGTCTCTGTTTCTAAGAGGTTGGCGCAGAGGCCTAGAAGTCACAGCAGCCTTCACACATCTTTGTAAAGAAGACAGCAAGAGTTACCTCCCTTATATCATTAGACTCTAAATTCACTACCAGAGGCATAACCTGTAAAATCTCAAGTGTGACTGTTCCATTTAAGCCAATCCATCACACACATAATTCACTACATAGAACAAATTCTTCAGGAGAATCAGTCATGCTTTCTATTATTTTAATCAGAAAGTAAAAATCTAATTTCCTTCCAAAAAATAAATCTATGACTACAGTTTCCTCAGATAACACTGTGGGATTAGGTTTCGGTAATCTTATACCCTGGAGACAGCGGTTGTAATAGGAAGAAGACTGACACATTATTCTTCCGTAAATGTAAATTCCGGAAGAGTTTTTTTTATTCTGTCTCAATCACATCAGTCAAAATATTTGATAGAGATCCTGACATGGTCGCTCGACTCCCCTTAATCACCAATTTGTTACACCTCCGGCAATCGGAACGAGAAACACAATTTGGCGACAATTTCACGTGGATTGTCCTTTAATGACTTGGCATGAGTCAGTGTTTTGTGAGACGACTGACACTGTTGCTCATTTTGGAGGGAGATTTCGTCCTGATGAGGTTATAGGATTTCACACTCTGTAACTTATTAGAAGTGGCTGATGACTGCGCAAGAGACAATATTGGAGAAACTTGAGTCATACTTATTCCTTTTATCAATATCGGACACATCATGCCAATCAACTATCTTAAGCACTTTCATCTAGAACAAATATTTGTTAACATTTTCCTAGTTCAGAATCGTGTAATTGTAAATATTGCATAGCAAAAAAACACCACAAAAATCATGAAATTTTAATCAGTTAGGCTTTTAATTTTTCCAATCAAGTTAATATTCCAAATATGTGCCAAAAAATCTCAAAAGAAAGTAGAGCTACAAATATATGGTCAAACACTTCTGTTTTCAACAAAATGTATTGATCAGGTGAAATTAAATTTTCTATGGAACAATTAAGGACCTATAAATCTACTGCTCATAAAGATGTTTGATTAATCAATAATTAGGGCAATGATGATCCAAACTGCGGAAATCCGTCCCAAGAGTCCAATATATGTATTACCGTATTAGTATTCCAATCATACTGTTGACCAAAGCCAGGCAAAATTAATCCAGACAATATCACACAAAGATGTTTATAATAAAGATGTATAAAAGTTAGGGATATTTACAATAAACATATCCCACATATAAACAATGTGGCTCACTGGCGTAAATCTAAATCTGTAGATCTCAACAATAACACTGTAATAATAAAACACATGCTTTATGTATCAAATAAAACACGGAAATCTCCAAACAGCAAATGTCTAAAAATACAATCCTACCTAAGCTTGATGATGTCATTATCCAGTTACTGAGAGAGACGTACATACGCAGGTAAGTTACACAAGACTGGTCATTTTACAGGCAAACAGAAAGTAGAGAAATCAAACAGTCACTTTTATGTTGTTCAGTGACAATAGTGACAGCTGATGACATCAGTGGTTACTTATAAGTGTCTGATGATAGACATGTAGCTACGTCATACAGTCCCGTAAAAACCATGCTTACTCCAACACACCTGAGATTGTTCACAGTTGTCTAGCAGTTCAGCATGAGCTCATCCTCGGTAGAAAAGATCTTTTGTTTTTGTTTATAAATATCTTTGCAATTTTAAAGATACAAATATTTCGCAAAATGATGTCATACAAATGAATGCAATTTAATGACTTTCTAATTAAATTCACAAGGTACTTGCATTCCATCCAGCTAATGGTATGATATTCTGACCACCGGAAATGAATTTTTGAATAATTAATGAAATTCATTTCTCGAGGAGTCAATAGAACATTCATGTGTATATATATAGTGACAGTTTGTCACGCAATGTATTCCACAATGAAACGTCAAGAATTTCGGTCTAACGAACGATTCATCTGTCTTACTAATGCCTATTATCAATCAAGCCTCATTTACAATATATAATACTTTACAATGTTGACAAGTTTGATTAAACAATCAGTGAATTCCAAAGGTGTTACAACAAGCAAGTATAGCATTCCCAGGCAGGTATTGAAATAGCCGACTTTAGACTGATATATCCTTTAAGTCAACAGGATAAGGTGGTATTCAGCTAGTGTTTTATAAACATAACTTACCATATGTTCAGAACCATGGAGAAAAAAATATAGGAGAAATTTGACCCACTTGGTCATTAAAAGCCAACTGAAGTATGTATTCGCCAGAAGAAATTAGGTCAGTCTCGAAGGTATACTAAACATACTTGTCCTACAACCACAAAGTGCTTGTAAGTTTACTACTTCTAACGATATAAATCAACAAATAGGTACTATTCGTACCTGGTACGTCTTACCTGTCTGAGAATGACACACAGTCCAGTGTTGGTGAGATATATATTATAACCTCAGAACTGCAAAGTTCCTATTTTAAGAAGCAACAATCAATTAGATAATTACTCCAAAATTACCTCTAGCAATAAATCTGTTATTTTAGAAACTTTCCAGCGAAAGATCTCAAAGCCATTTTTCTGTGTTGGAACTGTACCAATTATTTACCTTTCTACGGCTGTAAAACACACTACGTTAAGTTACCATCATACCTCCAGAGAGGAAAACGAAATCCTACCATTTCAAGACCACCAGCCAAAACCATAAAAACAGTGAAAACTTGGCATTGATTTCGATGGTCTATGTCACTAAGGAACCAACACCTATAAATTCATATCGCCCTATGACTGTGATATTCCCAGGTTGAAATCGAAAACGACTTTCTCTCATCACACGCAAATATACTTGGATGAAGTTGGAATAGTTTTGGTTGTTTCCATCTGGTTTCGATTCTCTACTTCTAAAGATATAAATCAACAAATAGGTACTATTCGTACCTGGTACGTCTTACCTGTCTGAGAATGACACACAGTCCAGTGCAGGTGAGATATATTTATAACCTCAGAACTGCGAAGTTCCTATTTTAAGAAGCAACAATCATACAGATAATTACTCCAAAATTACCTCTAGCAATAAATCTGTTCTTTTAGAAACTTTCCAGCAAAAGATCTCAAAGCCATCTTCCTGTGTTGGAACTGTACCAATTATTTACCTTTCTACGTCTGTAAAACACACTACGTTAAGTTACCATCATACCTCCAGAGAGGAAAACGAAATCCTACCATTTCAAGACCACCAGCCAAAGCCCATAAATCCATGGACAAGCTGGCATTTATATCTATTTATTGTTTTCCCTGTTAGTAACAAAAAGCAATTTTTATAACGTTAACCTCAACTTCAGTGAAATGAAAGTTTCTTAAAATTTTATTATTAATGAAAATAAGAAAAAGATTTGGTTTTTAAATATTTAACAATATGCCACTGAAGTCTGTCTTAACTATATTCTAGGGAAATTTAGCTTTGGATTCACTATACAAAATATTATAAATAATGTTATTTATATCGTAAATGCCTGTTTGGGGAAGTCCATTCTGAAATAATTTCTATATTTTATGCTGAATACTTGAGCATGAATAGAATTATAGAAAATGTAGTAAAAAAATCTATGGGCATGAATAGAATTATAGAATATTTAGAAACAAAATCCACTTTTATCAGATTTCTGCTAAATTGTGTACTCTGAGTTTCAGTACTGAGTACACAAAATTAGCATTCCAGATTACCACCTTCCCCTCTGTTACATCACAATTAATTCAAAAGCGTTGTCAGGACTTTGAGGGATCATATACAACCCACAGGAAACGGCAATAGACAGAAAATCTTCAACACTCAGCCCAGGCTTATCAACTAAAGTAAATCTTTGTTCTATTACGACAACAAGATCGTGTTTCCCTCAATGTATTTCCGATGACCTACATCTCCACCGTGAGAGACCAAGTCCTATAGTCAATCAGTGATCCCACACATCATATAAATAATAAACGTATCTCAGGAAACAGGGTCCTTATAACATTTCTGAAGTATTAAGCAGTACCAACATGTACCACGAAACAATACAATGCAACAGACCTTAGGAACCATCCATCATGTACTGTTTGTCCATTGTCTGCTAAATGTCTGAATCACTTACTTGGAATAGGAAACATGCAATGTGTCACCAACAAATTCTTCCTGTTTGACTTCGCTTCATATTAATTATAAATAACATCGCCACTGTACAATGAGTAGCTGACTTCCTTGAATAAATATTATTGTACAGTCAATCAGCTTAAATTCTCACCAATCAAACTTAAATCTATAAACATCAACAGATCACGAACTGAAATAATTAAGATATTGTCTTCAAGATATTGGCTGCATGGTCACAACAACTTTTTAATCTTTACGAAAAAATCATATCTGCCCAAATGACCTCCATGGTTCCACCCTTTTCTAGGTTTTCAGAATCCTTTGAGACAAAAATGTTGTTATAACACATAAAAGGACTTCTTTGTAATAATAGCTTATATGTACAAAGTAAACGTATTTGTTTACAACGTACAGTAATGCTGAGCACGGAGTAGCCCTTTAGCGATGTTAAACAAATAACAATGGACACAGTGTTGCTCCTTGGTCCACACCCATGTGAAATATTAAAATCAATATGCATTTATAATTCCCCTGCATATCCGAGTTTACAATAAACACAATAGCCATATTGTCAGCATCTAGTGACATTTTGATAAAATCAATTCGTCTCCCTGTATTGTGTGGATGGGTTTCTGTGTAAAATAATCTTGAATTAGTTCAATCATGCAAAAGACTACTTAATTATTCTTAACCACTACCAGGTGCCAACAACAAATATTGATATTTTTTCCCATATCATCTTTTGAAATTGGACTTCAATTTCAAGAGGGATGTACAAGTATTTATAAAACTCCAAATTTCTTTATTTTATTCTGTACTCTCATGACATGTCACAAAATAATTGAAGTGAAAAGAATAAGACAAGATTTGTCCGTCATTTTACAGGACGTTTTATAAGCAGGGTTGAATTTCCCTCTATAGGTTAAGAATTAGGAAACATTCCTGGTAAAGAAAAGCTGACCCTATGTGACCTTATCATCCATACCTATGGAAGGTGAGACCAAGATGTATTTCCGGTCAAAATACAGCCTGGAGCTACTCCAATCATTATGAAAGTTCAAACTCATGTGGCCAATAGACTTTTACATATAATTTTACTTCATAACATTAAGCTTACAGCCAAATCCTTCCACTAAAGGACATGGCAGCCGGAACTGAAATATTAGTTGACAGAAATTTATACATTTAAATACAAAAATGCAAGAAATTAATACCTACCAGAAATCAATAATCATCACAAGACACTTTTACTTCTCTCCTCACATTTTCAACGATCAACGTACGGAAAAATCTAAACATTCCACAGGTGAATGAAATATGTAAAACACCATGTGACTGTTTCACAGGTAAACCGTCACACTTCCTTAAAAGTCCACATACAACTGGTTGGAGGGCTGGAACAGTCACTGTAGAAGGCTATTTAAAGATCGTCATAACATTTCTAATCCTTCAATGACGAACAACAGCTTATAAGAATGCCCAGTTTATCAATAATGCAAGATTTCTTTGTGAGAAACACAATACAATTTTGAACAACCGCCAAATTTGGCAAAGATGACCTAACTCATATCTCAACTGTTACAAAGAGGTAATGCTAGCCGGTGTTTGCATACACAAAGGGCCAACACGCGACACAAATATTTGACATCATTTCCTTTTTAATACAAATTTAAATTTCGTCACATACTGTTAAAATTATCCCCCTGGAGACAAATGGTGTCGGGTCTGTAGGAAGGTAATTTAGGCTTACACTGATAATGGATCAATTTGGCCTCAAATATTTACAAGTGGTTTGGGAAAATCCTTACCTCAGATTCCTTTCAACCCCCATACAATGTTTAAAGAACAACCAAAATACTTATTTAATGAAGTCATGCCATATTCATTTGATTGATCAGCATAACTGTGCCAAAATATAGTTTGATATATTTAATTATGAATTAAACACACCACGTTCATTTATAAACAAATCTTAACCGAAAATCTCTTTTTATACGAAATATTTCAACTGATATAATCAATTTTAAAATAGGTGTTGATAAGCTGTGGAATTTCAATTATACGAAACAGGACACCACATGGCTAATTTAGTGTATGTAATGACAGGTAAAGGATTGGAATAGATAACAGTTAATAGAATTCAGACCCCTATATCAAGTAAATAGGTCAAACTATTCACAACTACACTGGCTCAGTTACAGACCTAATAAATATACATAAAATTTTACCTGTTATACATAATTATTTTAAAATAAAACAGTTAACAAAACCTTTTAATTAACATGTAATAATTTGTTAATTATTCTTTCTCATTTAGTGAATATCTTGAACCCTATTCTTCCTTTTTTTGTTATGCCCTCTCCTCTCTTGGTCTCTGTCTCCATCCCCTATTTAGCCTCTTGTTAAAACAAAATCCCCCCCACTGTAATTATGCCCCAATCAGTGCAGGATATCCTTTTACCTTGAGATAGACACTTTGCCTGTTGTTCTGTCAATGGTTGCTGTCAAACTCTTCTGTACTACATTTCAAGGGTGAAAGTGTAAAAGACCTTAAAACCTGCACATGCTCAAAGTGCAACAAACCTACAATGTGTCTGATCCCTCTGTCATCTTTATATCTCCTTCAGATGAAGTATAACAGTAGGTGACTTTGTAACAAATCTCTTGGCATCAAAGAAAATCTTCATTTCATGAAGTGATTGATTTTAAATCAATAAAAGATTACCATAAATTTAACCTAAGAAACACATTCTACACCAACCTGTATGAAGGTATAAAAGAACAAACTAATGCAAATGAAAAGGACACAGATGGTGTAGCAATCGATCAATTTTCAGTACACCACACAAAACAGATACCTTGTGTACATGCAATTTGTTTAAGAGTTATGGCCAATAAAATGAAAGGAACATCATCTAACTATGGCAGAAAATGATTCCCTGTTTCCTGCCAAGCACAGGTGTAGCTTTTCACTCAAAAAAGAAACTGACATCCCTCTGGTAAGGGGAAGATAACCCTGGACTGCATTTGCCAATACCAAAATTACAGATGTAGCAAAAATAAAGTCAGAAGATGTTATTTTTAGGGATATTTTCAAGTTCACTTTTTCCTCTAACATTTCAAACTTTCCTTACTGCTTGGAAACAGGAAGTAACACATACATGCACACACCAAAAAAAGTTGGAGTTTTTTGAGACTAAACATTCCGACATGTTTAACTGATATGCAAGTACTACCCCTATTGGGTTCTGCATCTCAAAAATACAACAAAGAAATAGTTTAGGCGTTTTGTTTTCTAGACTAAACATTTCAAGTCAAAGACAAAAACACTAGACTTTTATCATCAGCTTCATAGGGTGGGCTGTGCCTGCAAACTTCATCAGCTTTATAGGGTAGGCTGTGCCTGCAAACTTCATATGTTTGCAATAGTTTCTTGTGTATCTAGTTTTAACATTGACGTAACCTACTTAAACTTTTTTGTGGTTTTGTCATGGTTCTTGAAATTTTTTAAGTAATCTCAAAACACTTCCATTGGACTACCTGTTTTTTCAGCATTACTGTAAAGCCAAATCTGTCAATTCTTTTTCTAAACTATCTGATCTGTAAAAATTCCAATCAGATGTAATACTAAGTTCCTGTTTTAAGTTTCTTAATTATGTCCTTCTTTTTTAATTCCCATATTGCTGAGCTTCCCGTACAAGTATTGTTTCATTGCCAAAGAGAAACGGTTATTCTCTCAAATAGCAGTTATCATATTAGTTCCAAACCACAGCACATTAGCTGAAAGAAATAACAAAAACTTGTCTCCTGTGGTTTCAAATTTGCCCATATATCTATGGTAAATTGTTTCCATTGTAGCGTATCTTATCTCCAAGTACATATCTCGTCTTAGCAAATGACCTGACTAGGTTTTAAACCCATAATCTTGATACCTGTAGCTGAGGAGGTGAGTATATTATGAGCGAAAGCAAGCTGACAACAGCAGAAATAACCTAGATAATGTTTGAACGAGATCAGCATTTTTTGCCATCTTCATATAGGCAATGGGCACATTTTCTAGAAGGGATTCTAAAATGAAAGACAGGAGGAGGGAGGGAGGGGGGGGGGGGGGNAACAAGGCAAACTTTATTTCCTCAAAGAAAGTGAACCACTCTAAACAATTTACATCTATCAAATATTCATAATAACCATCTTCATCTCATAGTCTGACTGTGCTAGCTTAAAACACATTTATGCTCATCACAAGTTTCAGACTGAATAGTATGCAAGTTTTTAATCAAAAAGCAGATCACGACAGGTGCCCAAACAGTGCATTACACCTATCCTATATCTTGATCATTCAATTTAATCTAAAGCACTGCTTCTACATTTCCTGGAGATTGCAATCAAACACCATAAAAGCGTCTTAAAATTTACTCAAGTCATGAATATACATGTTATACATGTGGTTCGGAAATAAACAAACACAGACACGATTCCAATATCAGATACAAGTTATTTTTTTGCTCAATCATTGCGTATAATTTTATTTCTGGTCCGATATATATACCACAAGAAGTAGAACTAAGGTCTGTAAAACCACAGAATGTTACTCATCTGTGAAGCGTGCCGACTTTTTGTCCCCTTTTCCGTGAAGTAAATGATATCATATGATAAAAGATTTTGTTATCAATCACAACTTTCCTTACAATTAATGGCTGATATCATGTCAAGATATGGGGGCAGGTTTTATCATGTCTATGTACTAGAAATATTCTCTTCAAGGATAAATAATTGCCTAGAATTTCAAGATAGTTTTCTACTAAAGTGACTGGGTTGAAGGTTATAGACTATTTCACCGTAACTTAATACAAATACCTCCCTTTCGTCATTATTTATCTCATTTAATTTTTACATGAGCCAAACATTTCTACAGATATTTTATACAGAGCAAAGAAATAAACGTCTTAATTGTGGTAGTGTCATAGGCCTTTGTAATTCTATGAAATTGTTGACTTGCATTCCACACGAATATGATCTTGCTGAGCAGGTTTTGCTATGCGGACCACACAAACCGTGTTTAACATTTCTTTATACCTCTCATCAGCATATTCATGGATTCATTGATATTTTAGAAATTCAGTGATTAATTGACCGATCAGATTAACGAGGTAGGCGGCAGATTTATGTCATTGATTGCAACTGACACTGGCAGGCCAATTGAGGTCACAGTGACCCTGTTAAAATTGATTGTCAATGAGACATTATCGAAATTTATCATTTCTGTCATAACAATATGATTGATATATTTCATACAAAATGTTAAGACCTATGAAAAGTGCAAAGACCAACCTTTTAATGGAAAAAAATGGAACCAATTCACTCATTCATCCCTGAAATTACATAATGAACTATTCCATCTTTTGGATTGGAAGAGTTCAAATGTGTCTTCAGGGTTGAATGAGTAAAAAAGAACACCAATTACAATCAAATAGCATCAAACCAATATATTTAGGAAAGGGTCCTTTTTAAAACGCTATAGAAAGGCTAGTACAAGCACATGACATAGACAGATTTAAAACCAGTATAGATATTCCTATGAGATGTAAGTCCTTAATGCAAAGTGTCCTTTGTAGACAGGTATCTTTTATACACAGGTGGTATGTATGATTATAATTATAACCCTCTATATTGAATTTTGTCTGTGAATTTACCTGTCTATAAACTACTCTATAGAGTAGTTTTTTTATAGACAGATAAATTCACAGACAGAATACAATATAGAGGGTTATAATTTAAGACATGTTCCTTTCATAGACAGATATTTATAAAGACGTTTGTACTCATCAGCAGCTTGTTGAATATATTGAGGTATTCCTTATAGACAGTTTTATAATAGATTGTGTGTGTGTGTCCATGTATGGTTCATGGCAGAAATGTTTTGGAACACAGATGATGGAAAATGTTCAGATTTTTCCTGAAAAGTAATTCCTTGGAGGCAAGATTGCAAGGCATTGTTGTCGGACAGCTTATAATGTCCTGGTCTGCGTACATTTTCCCTACACCAGTACCTACGCTTGGTCTGCGTACATTTCCCCTACACCAGTACCTACGCTTGGTCTGCATACATTTCCCCTACATCAGTACCTACGCTTGGTCTGCGTACATTTCCCCTACACCAGTACCTACTCCTGGTCTGCATACATTTCCCCTACACCAGTACCTACGCCTGGTCTGCGTACATTCCCACTACACCAGTACCTACGCTTGGTCTGCGTACGTTTCCCCTACACCAGTACCTACGCCTGGTCTGCATACATTTCCCCTACACCAGTACCTACGCTTGCTCTGCGTACATTTCCCCTACACCAGTACGTATTCTTGGTCTGCGTACATTTCCCCTACCCCAGTACCTACTCCTGGTCTGCATACATTTCCCCTATACCAGTACCTACGCCTGGTCTGCGTACATTTCACCTACACCAGTACCTACGCCTGGTCTGCGTACATTCCCACTACACCAGTACCTACGCTTGGTCTACGTACATTTCCCCTACACCATTACCTACCATTGGTCTGCGTACATTTCCCCTACACCAGTACCTATGCCTGGTCTGCCTACATTTCCCCTACACCAGTACCTACACCTGGTCTGCATACATTTCCCCTACACCAGTACCTACGCCTGGTCTACGTACATTTCCCCTACACCAGTACCTACGCTTGGTCTGCGTACATTTCCCCTACACCAGTACCTATTCTTGGTCTGCGTACATTTCCCCTACACCAGTACCTATGCCTGGTCTGCGTACATTTCCCATACACCAGTACCTACGCCTGGTCTGCGTACATTTCCCCTACACCAGTACCTACTCTAAACACACAACACATAACTCACCTGTGATGATGTACCATCACGATCTGTAAACATTACTTTGGACAAAAAATAATCCTCGATTTTCCGATGCCCTTCTACACCTGGGCTGTGTCTACTTCATTAGGGACAGGTAAGTTATAGATTGGACTCCAAACATCATGTGCACTGTCCATTGAGCTGATGTATCAGTAACAGGGTAGTTATATATTCTGCCAGGATGCAAGTGCCTATAGCACAGTCAATACACTTTAAGACTATAACTATTAATGACGTGAATAAATTACAGGACAATCAAAATCCATGATGTCATTCGACATATATTTCTATAAATAAAATATGGAATCATAGGTGTCCAAGGCAGAAGTTAAACTTGTCCAATAAACCACAAAGCTTGGTGAATGTCATAAACGAATTTGAACTTATCCTGCACGAATATATCTTCCAACTCTGATTTGCGATTTTCCAAATCGTCAATTATGAAAAATCACAGCATAGTCCAGAAATCCTGAAATCATTAAAAGCTGGCTGGAGTATTAACTACAAACATGGCAAGACAGTAAATGTCCAAAGATCACTAATTGTCCTGAACCACAAACACCCACTTCTTGACCAACCACTATAATAACTGGACAATATCTATGAATGATTCACAACACACAGAGCTAATCCATTCCACTTTGTCAGGCGTAAAATCACCAGGCAAGCTGCCTAGCTTTCTGTATATATCCTGTGGTCATTTTTTCGATAGGTGAAGTCCAAAACACCAGTTCAGAGAGCTGGAACTTCCCTGGGGGGAGTTAAAGCCTTTGGTGTATAGAAGTGTTAGCTGGTCTTGTTTGTATTAGGGTCGGTCAGGCATGACTGGTCGTCCCAGCCTTTATCTTCTATAAAAGGTGTTTCATCTGTTGTTTATATCTCCGATATATTGATCGTCACCGCATACCAGACATATTTGTATTATTGAACGGCAGCTGCAGTGGCTGATTTTCACCTGGACACAGCTTGGTCACATGATCATTTACAACAACATGACAACACCTTGCGCCACATGGGGTATTGTGGAGGGAAATTTATCATTCCAGATTCCACGCATACTTGCGGGTTTTGTTTCACCTGGTCGTGTGAATAATTAATATTTTGATAAGTTAACTTCCTCGATCTGATCAATAATTGAAAGGTATGGTATTACCGGGAGAGTTTTAGCTTCGGTAGATTACTCCTGAGGTAGGTTACATGTGTAATGTCTGGGGCGTCTGATTAAAACTGCAGGCTTCTTTTGCAGCAACCCATAGTTAACATTTAATTGACAGTCATTAATCCTGCTTCTGTTGATTTCAATCAAAATGTTCCCTTTATATAAAATTAACCACTATCTAATGCAGTATATATCAATAGGAATTAAATTCAAATTGATGATCCCAGACCTCAACAATAAACCTGTGTATAATGATCTCCTGTCTAAAGTGACTTATTTAATTTACAGTTTTTATTTTGACTAATGATCACCTGTCTAATGTGGTCAGTAAATGGGAGTGATATTTACCTGTATATACTGATCATTTTATATAAAGATACCTGTACTTACAATACAATCTCCAATAGACAAATATTACATTGCATCTGTTCCCTTTGTTGACCAATCTAAACAAACCTATATGTAGCAGTCTCATTAGTAATTAGCTATATGACTCCTTTTATTTACTTTTGACCGAACTTTTGTGAAAAGACATCAATTAAATTATGATGCTAGCTCTTATCATTTACCACTTTAGCGAACCCTTGTATAATAATAATAAATAATATTTTGAGGTTCTTATAAACCACATTATCACAACCTAGTTCGTAGGTCGTCTCAAAGCGGTTCACAAATTATTATCCATGGTTACAGGGCCTTTGCAACCAGCCAATATCTTTCTCAACTCCCTGGGGAGCATACAGCCGGAGCTGCCATTTCGGTGCTCACAGCTAGCATTCTACCATTCTAGCACTGCCCAACCACATACTCATTTACAGCTGAGTAGACTGGAACAAGCGGAGTAAAGTATCTTGCTCAAAGATACAACAAAGTGCCTTGACTCAAACACACAACCCTCCGATCACGAGCCCTGCAGCGTCCTAACCACTATAGACTATTGAGCCTCCTATAGACACACATACCTAATACAATCCCAATAAAATAAGCCACATGACCTTGGGTCTTCTCAGTTCTTACTTTTACAAAACCCTTATATAATGAAACCTGCCTAAAATTGCCAAAATAAAATCTGAATGGTCTTGAATATCTTTTTTTAATCACACATGCTGCACAAGACATCTATTTAAAAGACGCATGATGCTGACTCAGGATATTCATTTCAACATCTAGAAACTCTTGTATAACACCCTGATTGACATTATCCTGTACCTCGGCTATCGTGTGTAGAGATAGATAAGTCTCTGTATATAACCACAGTATATCTATGTATCATACCCTGTTTACTGTTACTTGTTTACCATCACACCTTATGAGCCCGTATGACAAAGCTTCCGTTAAGATTACAACAACCTTGTGGTTTTAGAGGTCAGTAAGACTAATCCCACCCTTCCCGCTATAGGCCAGCATTTTTATCCTGGCCGGACCAGTTATCTGACATACAGTACAAACTCCTGTATGTTTGTATATGCCCGAAGGAGATAACATTTCCTTATGGATGTGAAAATGATGCTCCGCTGTGACGTAACATACATTCCGTGGCCGTTTGTTCTGTGTTCCTGCCGACAGGATATTGTGTCAAATTTACGGAAATTTTATTTAATGTACAGATTTCTGAAACAGGAAACTTCTATTATGTTCGCATTTACCAAGAAATTGTCCTTGTTTTTCTCTATCAATTTAACCAGATTTATATTTGATTGAATTACTTTGTTTCTATAATGAATATGCTCCTCAAACAATGTGACAAATCCCCTAAACAAAGGGAGGAAAAACTGTTGCAGATATATAAGCCTTGCATCTAAATGCATGTAAAAAATCTGGCTGACTGCCAAAAGGATTTCCTCTATGACTTATAAATATAAAGTGTCATAGTATCATATAACAATTGCACCGGAACATCTGTCGAAGTTTCCATAAAACGTTATCTCTCAAATCATTACGAGGCGTAACCTTAGTTTAACAAACAACACAAAGATTTATTCCCGGGAATGTCACATCATAATCACCGATCAAACCTCACCTACCCCATCAAACCTAACCTACCCGCATCTCACGATCTGAGAAAAATACCGCCCCAATGACAGATACAGATTCCAGTGGTCAGCTAAATGACCATAGGTAGTGGACATTCCCTTGGTACTACCACAGAGGAAATGACCAATGATAGAGTCACCCCCTATAATTCTGGACATTGTCTACCTTTCAGTAGGTATTGCCTCTGTGGTCAAACTTGTCCCGAGTGTCCACAGGGGTGGTATTAGAGGGTGTGTCCACTACTTAGTGGGTGTGACCCCTATAGAAGGCTAGACAGGTAAGAGAGATATATTGATGACATTTCTGGGTCAGATGTTGATTTCACAGCGGTTAGCCAAGAAGTCACAAGGGCAATCAACACCACTATGTTGTAAAAGACATTACAATGTAGTAAATGTTCTCAAACTTTGATAGGCACGAAATGCATTTAATCTTAATTAATGAACTGAAAATGATTTCCTTACAGTAGGGGCAGGTTGTCTTTACATAGAGGTTAACATGTTCTATTTACAGGTTCTGGTCTTAATACTGATACAGGTGGCTTTTATACACAAGTTTAAATTAACGTTTCACAGACAAGACCTTTATAGAGAGGTTCAACATGTAGCACAAAGACAGTCACTGACGGCCTTTATACAGGTTTAAATTAACCCTCATTATATAGAAATGAGCTTTATGAAGAGCTTCATCATGTGGCCTTTACAGACAGGTATTTTCTTTATAGACAGATATTTACTGTGAAGAGGTGATCTTTATAAAAGGTTTTACTGCATATATATTAATACATGTTTGACCAGCTTAATTTCAAATAGTTCAATCACCCAATCAAGGTAAAATCATTGATGATTCTCTTCTCCAATAATATACTTTCACCCACACCAAATCTATCAAAAAATATCATCTTCGAAATTACAGTTTTGAAGAAAATAACACTGAAAATTGACACACCTGTTCCATTATACTGATTGTCCAAGTGATACATTAACACCTGTAATTAAACTAATTTTTAACTGTAACGACTTAAAGTAGGTGTGAAAAGTTCACCAATTAAAAACTTGTGTGCCATCTGGTTGGTCAGGTCCATAGTTATGTAAATTATGACAATAATCAACTGCAGGTAATTTAACCACCAATTTACACACAGGGTCAAAGTTCAAAGCCCACAGTGAAGGTGATACAAACGTGAAAACAGCTGGCAAGTTTAACACACACAGAAAAGATCTGAACTGATGTTAAATACACACAGGGCCGGAAATGGGGTCTGCGAAAACAATTAGCAGTATATTCGGGACTGCCTTTCTCCATTTAACCATGGTGCATTTTTGCTTAGCAGTAAATGAGGTGCACATTTCACTAATTTTAGAGAGATTCTTTTACCTCCTGATACTGGGGTGAAAGAGAGGGTTATTTTTAGGCTTGCTTTATTATCTTTTCCGACCTCTAAAAAGCTAAACTGAAGCGTTGCAAAGATGTTATTTATGAAATATTTCTAATATAAATATTTTCACAAATACACAATAATAGTACTCTATAATGCTTTGGTGATTATTTGGTCAATTAAATAATAATGGTCTGTATTTTTCTCAAATTTCATACATAAATCTGTTACGCCATTTAAATTCCTTTAACTTTGTCAATTTATATATGTCTATTATGTGAGCAATATAAAAGTTTGCTTTGCTAAAAAAAATGCAAACCTATTTGTTTATTTATGTGAATATTTAAATGTTTGCCTGTCAAAGCTTGTTCGTTTACGTTGAACCCATATGTATCCTTCTCATGTCTTTATTGACTTAAAACTTATCAAACCCTCAAGTCCTTCAATCGGTGTTGTTCAAGTCCAAGATATCTGTGGACAATGTCCAGTTTTACAACACCCTCTGGTCACTTCCAGACCTAATCAGGCTAAACGTGAGATAAAATTCAGTTAATACATTATAATTGTTGACATTTAACTATTTCATAACAATTGTGGACTCTCGTCTCCCTTTGTACCACACAACAGGACTTAACGACATCTGAAAAGAAGGCTATGTTTTCTTTTAAATGTCCACAGCCAATTTGCAAGACATTTCAGATTTGTTCTAAGAGTCAGGATTACAAGCTAGGTTTTTCTTTAATCCCCATAATACCCACTTATCCATCTAAGAATGTTCTTAATCTAATGAATCATATGTATAGTCAGTTCTAATACAAACACTTCAGGAAAACCTAAATTAAGATGTTTTATGTAAGTACACCTGTCATCAGATTACAATCCGCTAGTATAATGTCACCTGTGTTTTAGACTTAATGACTTTATCATCTCAATATCGTACTAAATTTACTCAGTAAATAAAGGTAAATATACGTTTCTGTCTAGGCCTTTTATACTGGTGCTCAACACAACATAAACGTATCACCAGGGGAGATAACAAATAACAAAGACATTTCTAAGCATTTAACCAAATCTAAGAAACAATGGAGATGTAGTCCCTATACTTAATAAAGGAAAGAAAAAGTTTTGTTAAAATCAATAAATCTCAGTACAGGAATGAATAACTAAAAGGACAAGCAAATTCGTGGAATATACATCCCCCACTACCTACATATTGTAGGTTAACATTATTGAGGTTAGATTTAAACATGTGAGTATCGTGCTGTTGAGACATAATGTATAGCTTGAAACTTGAAGAAAGAAAAAAAAAGCCCTAGACCTCATTGATTGTCCGTCAATGTGCACAAATTCCATCGGTTGGCAAACTTAGCATGAGTTGGATGTGCATAAGGAATTTGGTTGAAACATCTTAACAATATCTACAGCAATTATCACACGAAAACCAAAGAATGCCCGAGATGGGTGGAAAGACAGAGGAACACAAACATTGTTATCAAGTTTGAAGGAATTTGGCTAATATTTGCTAGAGTTATTAAGCGGAAACTCCAGATAATGACATTTTTAGTTAATCAAGGGGCCATAACTCTGCCAAATAGAGTTCGGTTGTCAAACTTGGCCGAGCCCTTAATGCGTTGAACCCTGTTACTAAGTTTGAAGACAATCAGATAATATTTGCGAGAGTTAATGAACAGAAACGGCAGATAAAGATGTTTTTCTTTATGCAAGGGGCCATAACTCCGCCAAATAAAGTCTGCTGAAGTTAGTCATTGACTTGGCTGAGCCCTTAAGACATTTAACTCTGTAACCAAGTTTGAAGAAAATCGGTTAACATTTGTTGTAGTTATATTGCACGGAAACAAAGCGTGACACACAGACAAACAAACCCAAATTAATATCCCCCGTTTCGGTGAAAGCGGGGGATAAAAAGTTTAATCTAATTTGGATCATTGGAGAATATCTACCGTACCTGTATACTATGTTGACATAACTGATGTTCCATATAATTTTTGTA
The DNA here is from genome assembly GCF_002113885.1 of Mizuhopecten yessoensis. Classification (NCBI taxonomy): domain Eukaryota; kingdom Metazoa; phylum Mollusca; class Bivalvia; order Pectinida; family Pectinidae; genus Mizuhopecten; species Mizuhopecten yessoensis. The sequence continues at coordinate 1,901,994 of NW_018404940.1, read as the reverse complement.
ATCATACGCGCAGAAACAGTAATTTAACACACCAATACAGATATGTATACACAGACACAAGATTGTAGAAAGGATTTTTTTCTTTTGTAGATGAAGTGCTAGCTGCTATAACCATTAACATTTTAAGACTTAGGAGGGGCAAAAAATCCCATAACTAGCGGGAAACACTTAGAGGATTGGATATCTATTGCATACCTGACAGAAAATGACAAGATAGGTACATTCGGGTACATTTAAAGGTATACACATACGTCAGTAAAGGTATGCGATCTAGTAGGGGTATACATTTCACAGATATTTGTAGGTCAAATTATCTACCCTTGGTTAATTATGTAACCGTCAATATATGTTCATTTTATATCATAAGATTGTCTATGTGTTAGGTTAAAATATATTACAACTATTAATTCCGACCCCATGGTTAGCATTCAGCAAAAGACTAACCTCCCCCCTATTTACATCCCAGGTGCATATAAGTAGGTTTACTGTCATAGTGTTGTGTTCTGCTCCTAGCTTAACTTAAAAGAGGTATTAAAATTTTCAGACAACAACAAAATTGTCAGACAGATTTATCAGTAATCTTGCTGATATAGATTGTTTGAGCTGTCAATTGTCCGATGGCTTAAATTTTGCCCAAGAAAGTTTAACAACCACAAAAACTTATATTATTATAAGTCAGATTTTTATGTCAGGTTTATTTAATCCCAATTTATATTTAAAATTCTAAAAGCCGATATTTTCAGAAACACTTTGCTCTATAATTGCCAGAAAGTCCTAGCTGTCCTAATATGAAATGTGACCAGAGGTCATTATTATAGTATATTGACCACTTACCTCCAGCAGGGGTTCGGTCCTTGGGACACATTGCTGGCCCCGCCACCAACAAAATGTATGGGGTATTCCATAACTCAGGACATCGTACCCTGTATAACCCTCCACAACAAACTCCAAAGAAATAAAGACTTAAACCCCACAATAATCCACATCATATCATTTTGACAGTCTAGGGTAATTGATTTCCAATCCGTAAACTGTAAGACCCTCAATCCAACGATCCTCACCAAAGATATACAAAAAAATCCCAACGAAAAAATCACACCCCATCCGTCTGACACGGGGCCTTCAAATTAAAACGAAACAGTCCTGAACTGTCCTGCTCAAGAGTCTGGTGTAGTGAAACTGTTTTTCTGACACAAGCCCTTGTTTTGATAAATAGTTGTGATACACTCTAGGTCCAGGACTGGCTGTGTCTTGACAGCTAGCATCTAGTCACATTCCTTAGGACTGTCCCTACAGGAAACAGGCTATGATTGACAGTCATCTCACCATGTACATCAACTTTACCTACATTAGATATACCAGCATAGATATAGATATATATATATACCTATACTGTTCGGAGAAAATTCACATGTGACCTGGTGTTTCATTGTTTAGCACAAGGCTGAGTAGCTTGGGGCCAGACTGTTCTACATATAATACACACACCATATATACTGGGCCTACTGTATATACATACCTGGGCTTATCTCTACCTACATATACATATCTCAAGTTTAACATTACAAAATACCCCCTAGACGGGCCTCAAAAACTAACAGATGAGTGTTGAATGTGGGTTACTAAAGACTGGCCTTCAATCAATATAACTCAACATATGAGGGCCCAATTGGGGCCCATTGTTTAATTAACAGCTCATTATCACTGAAATGCATTTATAATCCCACACTGAGAGGCCCCATATGGGGCTATTGTTCAATTAAGAATCAATTATGTACATCCTGTCAAACAGGGCCATTCAATATGATCAGCCGATAATCACTCCACTTTGACATGGGACTGAGGATAATCTAGCCTTGTTTGTTTTGATTTATTTACATACTTAAGGAATGTCCAATCAATCAGGTGAACTGTAGGCAAATCATCCTTGTACGCAAATTAAAACTACGATAAGATGAATGTCAATTATGTTTATACACTTAAAAGTATTGAAACCCTTTTATAAAACACAAAATTAAACTTCTGCCATATGCATGCTGTATGCTATTTTGAAGTGTTGAACCTATATAATTGCTATTTATATAGTATTTATGCAAATGATAAAATTTATATAATTAAATTTAAATCTCTAGGCCAAATATAAATCCTACTTGCTAAGTCTATTTTGGAGGAAGATTAAAGATTTTTTCACCCAGTTTTTTTTCTTCTTATATTGATCTATTGATGTTCTTGGAACAAAACAAGAAAATTCATTTAAATCAAACTGATGAAATTTGAAAGCTGAAGTATTATATATACATACAAATGATCAAATTATCACCTGACCAAATACTTTTCGCCTCATAAACACGAAAAAAGCAATCCCACAAGGTAATAGACACATACTAAAGGGAGAATGATAGATGTTCTCAAACTCGGTGTGATATATCACATAAAACGTGCGACAGACTTCATATTTCACTGATGTAACTTCCAAATTGTTGGGCAACAAACCAAGAGTGACCTCATATATATGATGACATCATCGTCTGTACTGAGTCTATATCCAGATGTTAAGTCCCCCCCCCCATCCCCAAACAAACTAAGAAATGTGCAGTTCAACCATTCTGCACAGCAAATTTAAAAAAAAACATGGTTTGACAATTCGAACAAATCTCAATTCCCTGCTGTTAATTGTTTTCTAGGTAGGCCAGGTCTCTTGTATAATTCCTTTTGAAACAATGTGAAAATATTACGAACAAAGAGAAATAAGATGATCTTTAACGACTCCGGCTCAGGTGGGCTCAATCAGTAACCTTGTAGTGTCACTAGCTGTGACATCATCTTTATACATGCAATTGTAAGACATATTGAAAGCTTAAGACGAGGGCATTTGTTGCAGAGAGCTACAAGCTCTGCCGGTAGAAACCATCCTCTGTCACTCTCAGTCCACTAAAACCTGAAAGTATGGTACTAGGTCGGTGAGGGGAAGGGGGTTGTGTTTGGTCAACATAAATTTTAAAAAACAAACTTCCTTATGTTGGAACCTTGAGCAGGATGTTGACACATCAATCAGACACGGCAATGCTACAGTGTATTGGGGATATAGTATCAATGTACCAGTGACTCCCTAATGTTGATAACGACAAAAATGATGACTATAAACCATGAACTCTAATAAAATATCATTTCCTGATGTGTAAATATAACACATGTAATGTGTATCTAAAACGACCCCTAAACAGATGCTTTTAAAAAGTCTGTAAACAGTCTAGACAATAATGCTTCAAGCTACCCATGAAATATTAACCTACACCAAGAAACCACCAGATCTGATAAAGGGTGACGATAATGATGATAGCTGTTGATGAAACTTCAAGATGTGTAATTATACTATACCACAGAGCTGAGGAGTGTCGATAGATGTGTTAGTGTGGTGAGTGTACCAGCTGAAGTGACTCATTGCTGACCATCTATTGCTCAGCCTCTAAACAACACCTACATCAGCTTTCACAGTTACTGTACACATATCAAAATTGATTTTTTTCTGTTACTTTTTTTAAATTTATGAACATTATTATATAATTTCAATGTCAAAATGCATCAAATTTGAAACCAAACAGCAGCAATATTCATTTCTCATTTGCTTTCAGCTTTAAGGAAAAACTTTGAAAATAAACTGTTTTATTAACCTAACAAGGCTTATATTCAATTGACTTAAATAAAAATCCAGGCCAAAATGCACATTTGGACCTGCTCTGTATTGAAGGTTTGGACTTTATCTCAAAATCAGATCAATATCACCCAATATCATGAAATCAACAAGAAAACCTAATTTGTAATGAACATCAAACAGCCATTGGCTAACTACTGCTGTAAACACAGGGTAAACAGTTGTCACTGCTCTGGTGAATCACAAGGGGAGATAACTCCTACACACAAATTTCATCAAATTCAAATTAAGTTCATTTTTGTTCCATTTCAACCCTATAAGCTGTTCAGATTAAATATACACAGCTGTAACTACACAATGTTTGATAGTTGCATATCCATCCCTACAGTGTCCAGATTTTTATCAGTGGATGAGGGGGTGATTTTCCAATTTCCCATATTATGATAAAAAGAAAAAGAAATCATACAATTATGCTTGGTTTCCCCTCTATTTTGTTTAAAGTTTTGTTTTTTACTGCTATATTGGATTAATGTAACCAGGAGAATATAGATGTGTACCTGCTGTCAAGACATATCAGCTATTGTTCTCTGGTGGATAGCGCAATTCGAATGTCGGACATCTGAACCCCCGGGGCACTGATCTACCCGGGGCACTGATCTACCGATACTTAACTACAATCAGGCAACTATAGAAACAATAATGTAGAAACCGGGGTAAGTGATCTTACAAATCAAACACTTGATCATTCCAGCCACAAACTAGCCTCAGCAACCTTTGGATGTAGATGTCAATTCCATTTCAAGTGGCTGAAATAAACATCTCATTGTTCATGTTATAATGGCGGATGTTGACCAGAAGTTGCCCGTTAGGTCTATACTGACACATCAAACAATATCGACACATCTCACTACAACAATTAAGTGTACTAAGGACATGACCTTTGAGTGTTGGAAAGGTCATGACCTTTGGGTGTATATAGGTCAACATGACATGCAGACAAGTGATTATAATATGGATTAGTTTCTGCTGTCTAATTTTCTAAATATGTTAGGAAATTATTACAGGGGACTACAAAATTTGTCTAAATTTTAAACATATGTAGATCTACATAAATTTAATCATGCAAATACCTTCATTATATTTTCAATTATTTATTTGATAAATGAAATCAACTTTTATAACAATTTTAGAATTAGATTGTAATTATATGATTGAATAAATGTCTAAGCTTTCAAGCCTTTTCTGAAATCTATAACTGAGGTAATTAACTTAAGATTATATATTCTGAACGCGGGAACTTTTAATATTCTATAGTCAAGACAGACAATAATGTGACACGTGCTGATTCTAAACATAAGGTAATTAAGTGGTCATTAGATTTATGATCAGGAATAATTTAAGACAACATCATTTTACAAGGACATTAACTGACCAAACATGACCGGTCAGTGGACACACAGTGTGTGATATCATATCAACACCTGCTCAAATCTGATTGCTCATTATATTTAGCCAAAGAGAGAAATATTTATGACTCTACTGCAATTTTTTAGCTTCATTAGTAATAAAATAACTTGACAATAATAAATAACATTCAATTCATGAACGATTCGCACATCAAATACATTTTCTGTTTTGATTTAATAAAAATATAATATAAAAATTCATATAAAGTTAAGAATAATTATCTAACTATATCTTTTCATCAAAATCATTTTATGATTGGGCTTTTTTCATTTGGAAAAGTTTTTTCATAAAAACAACTTTGTTATTACTGTGTTATTAAAAAGATCATTATGTTTAATCATGATTACCAATGCGAATAGCTGAAAATGTAAAAATCTGTCTGTAATTTTGTGTAAAAATAGAAGCTGATTCATTTTAAATGAAAGACAAAAACAAACATTAACAAATCTCAAGGTCACACAAGGTCATACAAGGTCACACGTGACTTACCGATACTGAGAAGGGGGAGGGCCCCGAGCCTGTCTGTACATGTATCGCCTGCGAGTATAAATTAACTTACAGATGTATTTCTGGGACACATAATAAAATCTTTTTTTCTAATAAAACAACCAAAACATCTAACACAAAACAAAATCTTCTGTCACGTCACGCTTTCATAATCCATTGAAAAGAACAATTCTGTAATGCACATTTGATTTTTTTTCCAGTACCAAAGGGGAACACACTGGAAAACAACTCTTTCTGAAAATGTTTTTCTTTTGAATACAATGCTACAACAACAAAATTCCTGAGAAATTTCTCAATGAACCAAAATGTTTTTTACTACTATTTTCCACCAATCAGTCAAGAGTATTGGTGGCGACATAGCTAGGGTACGTCGTAGCGTAATATCTTTGATCTGCTGATACTAATCTGTACCGGATACAGGTACGAAATGCACCTCAGACATGGACAGCAATAGTCCAACCCAAGGACGGAATTCCATCCAGTTGTGTATTTGATGCAAAAGAATTTGTGACGTAAAGCTATATACCTAGAACACGATAGCCAAATACCAATTGGCTTAGGGAAATCTTCAACTCAAACATTTTCCACGAAATTTACCAAAGGTAATAGAATATTTGAGTTTTTGTAGTCTTTAGATAATTATATTGAACATTTACGATATAATTTTTTTTGCTGAATTTACAAACCTTTACAAACTAAGATGAAGGATGTTCCTAATAAACAAATAAATGAATTGACCTTCAGATTGTAATGTTTTTTTGGATGTCGATATTTTAATTCCCCTACTTAGCTAGCTGGATACACTATACACCAATGTGTATCTTTATTTTTCCATTGATACTTTTCAGGACAGTTAGGGAATGATCTGGTGAGTACGTATATATGGCTTTAGGATAGAGGATTTATTTCGATATTACGATATGGTACTATGAGACAGAGAATGTAAACTATTTGGCCTAGGGCATTGAGAAATTGTTAAAGAAAATAGGTGGGGACACCAATCAAAATGATTTCAAATTGACTATGTATTGTAACAATCATGTTGTTTATTATGCGGTGTGGCCTTGCTTTCTGTGCCCTGCTGTTTTAACTCTGACTTTGTCCTCTACTTTCTTATTGTGACATATGGCAGTTATTTCATAACAAATTGAAACAATTATTTTTGGACTTTTTAAGAAAAGAATTGCTTAACCAACGTCTACGCTATACACAGCAGACAAACGCAGAGGAGACTGAGAATTGGGTATCAGAACTTTATGGTACGATACTGTGACATCGGCCTATATACGACCAGACAGTGTCAAAGATCAACCAAAGATTACGGAGAAGATGGTCACACAATACACAATTATCTCTCAGGGCTTTTATGACAGACATTCCCCAAATGAAACAAAGACATTTTTTTTTACATTTGTACTCCGCACAATCATATCGTCTCCATATTTGAACAATATCAATTACCTTTTAGACAAATAACTGAAATCTCCAGTGTTTTTATCTATGTACATATATACGATATATAAATATATATCTCTAAATACACCGGGAAGACCCTTAAGGGTTCCTCTTCAAAGCGTGACTGTTATTTTACATGCTTAGATATGCATGACTGACTTTCGTTCAAAGGTGGGGAATAGGTCAACCAGGCCTATCTAGGTTGAGCATCAAGGTATGTAAACATATCTGTGAAATTGTCATCAGGGAAAATGTGTCAACCTTAACAAGGCCAAATGGGAATTTTATTACAAACACTTCAATGCGATGACACACTATTTGAAAAATCTACTGTAATTAGTAGGTTTTTAACATAATTAATTACAATATATACAAATCATACATATATAAGATGAATGTAAATTTTTCTAAGTACATGTCATTTTTTTTCTGAATCATAAGTACTTTTTTTAATTGATATTAAGATTAATTAGATTGAAATTTATGTATGTCATTTTACCTATACGGAAGATATTCCTGTCAGATGTTTTTAATTAATTTGGAAATTAATTGAAACATTATACTATATGGCTATTAAACCCATATATAGTGTCATTTTTATCTATCTTAAGATATTTAAAAAAATAGCAATTCAGTCTATCTTTGAGAGACATGGTTAAAACAAGGTAGACATGTTGTAATATATATTTCAATTTAACAGAAATTTTAAGAAATAATAGATGTATGCATCATTTTCTACTATTTACTGTAAGAGAGTTAGTTTTCATGGAGAATTTGAAAAATGTTATTAATACCACAGGAGTTACCTCCCTTACTCCATAAAAAGGCAGTCTTACCTTGAAGCTGCTACTTCAGCTACTTGCTGGGACTGGAAAGAATAGAAACACAGATAAGTTACAAATTATCAAGTAAATGTACATATTTAATTTATGAAGTTATAGAAATTTCTGCTTTTCATCTTGATCTGGTAGGTATTCTTGCAATAGCTAAGGTCCTACCATATTAGAAACACCTGGCCCTATCTAGGGTGGCCATCAAGTACTAAATAATATTTATAACACAAATAAATTTATAATGTACAATAAAAAACTGTATGTGTAGATTTTCAGATTCCTGATAAAATAGTGCTTCTGAAGAGATCACCTGTAAATGGAAGAGCACTTAAAAATAATAAAAAATATCATGAGACTCGAATTTTTGTTATATTTATGTAATACAATATTCAAACACTACATAAGATGTTTTGCTCTCCACCAAAAAATTATGGTAAGATAAATTAGACAATCACAGTAAAAATGAGGACGACTTACTGGATCATGTGATGCGACATCTGTGGAGTCGGACTTGCTTCGTTTATGGGCCTCCATGTCCATATCCTGTTGTTTAGAGGCCTCTGTGATGGGCGTCACTGCGTACGGGTCCACCAAGCTGATATCGGAGCTAATAGAGTGGGGCCGTTTGGATCCGTCCTGTGCTTGAGACCGAATCTTACTCCATTCCGTTTGTGGATGGGGCTGTGTAGGACGACTCATGTGAACATAATCTGACGAATCACGCGACGTTATTGACTTCGACCTCCGTAAACTTTCCTGCCGCTTGGCATATTTTTCCCTAAAGGACTGGGTTGGGGTAAGTTTTGGAGAAGATCTATCCTGCGGTGAGGAAGGCGCTATTTGTGGCTCTTCAGGTGTTGTTGCTGATGTGTCAACACTATCCGATGATCTTTTTCCAGTTTTACGTTCCACAAAGTCCTGAATAGCATTACGCTGCTTTTGTTTCTCCTTCATATAATCGCCACTTCGTCTGTTCAGGTCTTTCTGGGACTGGGACATAGAGGAAGAAATAGCACTGTTCTTAACGGAATCCGAAATTGTTTTTACTTCCGTATCGGAATCCAAATTTATATCCATTTGTGAGGTGGAAGGCAACTGAAAGTTTTGGGTATGAAGGTCACTTTGAGACTGTGTTGGAGATTGAACAGGTTTCTGCCTAGTGTCTGATTGGGAATGAATCATAGCACTATGGAAGCTTGACCGTGAGTCTCTGTTCGGAAGTGGAGGTCTGATTTCGTCGAATCCATGGCCTGACAGAGGACGGATTTGTTCTGATGCAGTTCTTTTCAAGTTTGATCTTTCAATCAATTCAGGATTTATGTTTTTTTCCATTTTCAATGGATCAATATTTGCATAATTTGATTCCTCCGACACTGAGCTTGTCGTGTTGTGGTGGAGTGACCTAGATTTGTTGACAACATCAGCCCAGCGACCTTCAGATGAATCCTCGCGAATTTGACCGAGGGCCATCCGGTTTTGGTTATTGTTCATTTGCATATAATCACCAGAGTACGACTGGGACTTGCCGTGTGCAATCTGTAGCCCTGAAGATTTTGGTCCGGCATCCTCAAGCTTGCGACAGGCCTCATCATAAGTTCCGTATGCACGTTTCATCGATGTATTTCGCCCAATACTACGGCGCTGTTGAGCACTTCCACTGTCTTGCATTTGTGACACATTTGTTGAAGACACCTCCACTTGTTTAACACTAGGAGGAGTGGTAACATCAGAATCAAGAAACACTGAATCAGATTCATATGGACTCGTACGTTGCTGGCCTTGACCTTGTGTCGCCGAAGGGATGGGAGAATTCAGCGACCCCTGGTATGAGCCAGTGGAGGACCTGTGGTCTGATCCATGTCGTGATGAAGATGACGAGTGGGAGCTCCTATGTTTGGGACGTAAATATTGCCCGTCGGAGAACGAGTCCGCTTTACTGTGCTTGGGAGCCAGAGACGACATGCTCATACTGTGCATCCGCTGGTTTGCGTATGTCGTCTGCAAGTTGGCTTCAGAACCATACCGTGTATCCTGAATACTCTTTTTGTTTGGCAATATTTTTTGGGAGTTAGATGGATCCATACTATACCTTCCCTTGTGGCCACTGACTCTGGAGTCAGAAGGACTGAACACACGCCTATCTAACTCCATCTTAGTCGAATCTATCCGACCTTGACCTTCATTGTCTAAATCCTGATAGTCTTTACCAAATGGATGTGATGTTTCATTTGGATGTATCACAATACTGTTATAAGAATTTGCCTCCCGCATCCCAGGAAACTGTCCAAACGAGTGTGGAGGCATGTCAGATCCAGGACTTGTCGCACTCACTGTAAATATACCAGAATCTCCTGAGGATCGCTTATCGATACCTTGCATTCGACCACTCATGTATTCCTGCGACAGTTTACGAATCATCGGAGCATAATTTTGTGAATCCTCCTCGGAATAATTGTCTTGAGTTTCACTGGAATTCTGACTTTTCCTTGCATCCTCATTTAATCCTTGCACATATTTTGTTCCAAAGTTAGAAGAAGACACATTCCTACCAGTTTCAATCCTTGCCTCCTTATCAGACAAATGAGCTTGGATTGATTTCTCCTGCACCACAGTATCTTTTTCCTGGATTTGAGAAGTAACATGTATACTAGTCCGACTCCCATGAGAGTTTGTATCAGTCTGGGTTCCGGTGTTGTAGTAAAGCATGTGCTTGACAATGACACCACGAGGAGTTGACATTTGTTGGAGATTTTCCGATGGCCTGTCCTTGCTCTCGCTCACAGCGGGAGACTTACCAAACAGAGGTTGATTTGATTCCATCGGACTTTGTAACGGACTTGTACTAGAGTCCACCCTTGTTTGTACAGAAGACAAACTAGCACTTTGGGATGGGGAAGCAGGATGCCCCCTGGCAGATGAATGAAGTCCTTTCCCCTGGGTATCCTTACTTTCTTGCATAGAATCATTTACCCTTGAAGGGTCAAAGGTCAAGTATTTCCCAACACGTGGATGCAAACCCGAACTTTCAGTATTAGGTGCCATCATTGATGCTAGCTTTTCCTGTAACGTTTTTGTGTCAGGAACGGGATTGTCCCGTTCTGGCGGTGACGGAATGCTATATTTAGCATCACCAATTCTGTTTCCATCCTGATCCAACAAAGGCTTTGGATATCCAGGTGAATTATTCAGGAAAAAATTGTCCACAGATTTATTTTGTTTCTTATTTATTTTCTGGCTTTGATTCCAGGTTTGCTGAATTTCTTGTGGAGTGGGACGTTTTATACTTAGCCCCTTAAAACTATTTGGTTTGTTAAATCCTGGGTCACTCTGATTCCTTTTATTGTCCTCGCCATTTTTCCTGTCCGAATCATTCAAGCCCTCATTAACGGGCTTGAGCTGAGGTTTGTAAGCCTGATTGTCTCCTGTCACAGTCTCACTCTGGACAGGTTTGTCTCTCACAGGCCACGCCCCCATCTGTGATGCAATTGCTTCCCCTGCCTCAATGTCCATATTTGGATGTATCACCGGCCATGATGGGTACTTCTCATGATTTTTCGATGAGGCTTGCACATATTTCAGACTGGACATGTCCCTAAGCGGTGGAGGTGGTGGAGAGGAGGGCGAGTGACCATCGGTTTGTTTAGAGGATGGATCCTCGCCCTCCTCTTCTTCCTTCGGAGGCAACATTCCATAGGAATGAGAATTTGTCCGTAAATCAGTCACATTCTGGTAGTCGTTCAGCTGTGGTGGGAGTGATCGTCGTTCATATTTCCTTGATGATGAAATAGGTGTTTTGATAACAGAAGTATCGTCGTTTATGTACGTATTTGATCCATGTTGTGACTGATGTGGAGAAGGTCTGGAATTATAAGAGTAACTTCCCTTATTATAGTGATCACCATACCCACCACCTGTTTTGCTATATTTCAAGTCTGTTGGGCGGTTGGGAAATTTTGGCGTATAGTTTGTGGAATTTGTAGGACTACGTGGTGTACTTGTGGAAGCGTAACCCTCATGCAGGTCCAAACCCTGTTTTGCCATTGCCGCAGAAGAGACAGGCGCCATGTGACTGTTGCCTGATGGTGACCCATGTCCATAGCCACTCTTCCAATGGTCAGCCATGTTTAAACTGGGTGAGGACATTGCAGGAGACAGGTGTCCAGAAGGATATTGAATGTGACCTTGAACTTGGTTCAGGGTCACATTGTTGCTAGGGGGGACAGAGGTTGTGACCTGCTGACCTTGAAGCTGCTGTTGCTGCTGTTCGTGCTGCTGTTGCTGCAATAACAGTTGGCGCTGGTGTTTCTGGGTCAAGTCTCCCACCGTCGCCCATCCCTTTAATTTTGCTGCTGTTGCTGATTCCATATCCTGATCTGAGTTATCCCCCTTGGCATCTTGGTTGGCATTATTTATAGACGTTTCGAGTTGATTGTCTGGAAGGCTTTGTTTCAATACAGGTTGCTGGGGACTGGAATACTGTGGGCTTTGTTGCTGTGTATTGAACTGTTGGGGAATCAGTTGTTGGGGACTTTGTGGTTTGTTGTTGCTGTCGTGAGGTGACGAATGGACTGAGCTTGAGCCACTGGATACGGATGAATTATTTTTAGGTCTACGTGTCCCACTGAAACATACAAAAAAAATCGTCATTAGAATAAAACTTTTATAAAAATCCATGATCTCCACGAAATAACACATTTTAAAATCCTCTGGGTATATCAACCAAACAATTAGTTATATGTTGTTTTTTATTTGACAGGGATGGTGTCAAAACTTGAAATGGTGCGAGGGCATTCTGTCTGTATACAGGTGTCAGAAACTGTTACCGATGTCCTCGGGTGATTTCTATCTCAACCATACTAGAGATTGTAGCATATCATTTGCATAGAGCCACACTTAACTCCTGCAGGCACGTATTGGATCAACATGAAATGATGTAATCATACAATTCAATGGAAAAGCAACAGAACAGGCATGTGAAATGTGAGAAACCACAGCATAGTGCTGACGATATATCCAATATTCATCACATCAGCTTACATAATTTGATGATTTTTTTTCTAAATATTTGTCAAACCCCCCACAAAAATTGATAGTTTATCAAAGCATGTGCTTTGAGGTATATTGATAATTCAGAACATTTTTCCTGGAAAAAAAAAATCTTCACAGGAAATGTAAACATGATCAATACGGAACATTTTTACAGGAAAAAAAAAATCTTCACAGGAAATGTAAACATGATCAATACGGAACATTTTTCCAGGAAAAAAAAATCTTCACAGGAAATGTTAACATAACTACATGTCTATTTTTTTGCATGTTTTCCACCAGGAAATATCAACGTGAATAAAGAAGCATTTCCATCAGTCAACAAATACACCTCAGGATCTGTCTACAAACCGCAATGACGATGTTCTACTGGTACTTGTTTTCCGGGAAATGAATTAGCAATTTTATCAACGAATACACATATCTTTCTATGAAACATTATCGTGAAGACATTTTACCTGTTGTCTGAGAAACAAGGCACATAAAAGAAGTACAGCAGTCTAAAAGCTGAACAGAGGAGTCCGGTACGATCCCAAGCCTGCAACCACAAATGGCTGAACAGCGCCTGTACATAGGGTTATGGCCGCCCACAACAAACATGACCACAGGATCATTACGGACCAATATAACCCTCATCTGATGATCGTAACACCATACTATAGGGCCGTAGAGTTATCCACCTTGGCTAATACACAAGTCATGAATCGAAGGTCAGGAGGTCAAGCCTTGATGTCAGAGGTAGGCACAGGAAAAACATAAATGAAGGAAATTATGATCACCAATCATTGACTACAGTTTGATCAAAACAGAATATAAGGGAGTTACGTAACTAGAGGCCAAGACCTCAATAAAAAACTGACAACCATCACAGGCACCGGAGACTCGTAAGCCCCGGGCACTACTAAGTCACAGCCAATGGGAGATGGGGACTGTGGCAGGGAGACCCTCTGTCACCATTAGTATTTCTATCTTTGTATGTCAAATAATACCGGATCATTAATAATAATCAGACTATAGGTAAGATGAGGGATGTACAATGGAGCGACTCTTTGTCACCAGGTGAACACTTTTATGATTAATATTTATCAGTTATCGTCTACTATCTACTAAATACTGTGAAAACCTTTGTTTACCGACACCTGCATTCAACAACATCTTTCATTTTAAGAGGATTTTTAACATTTTCAATGACCCTTCTCACAAAATTCACTTTGAGATGAGGGCTTCCCTCACAGTTTTGTTTTAGATTTTATATATTTACAGAGCTTACACTTTCAAAATGACTGATATCAACTTATTTTGCTTTGGAACTACCTGAAATTCCTGGGTCGACTGATAAATATCATTAATGCAGAATAAACAATCAGAGTCAAGTTTAATGTCCGATACAATTCAGAAAATCGTGACTGTCTTACGATATTTCTTCCGTCATAAGTACAAAAATATCGTTATTATACAAGCTGATATGACTTATATACACAGAGGCGTCAAAACTCTGACAAATTATCTAGCAGTAAATATCAGGTGGTTTGAGGAATGTGGGTATAACAAAATACCACTACTGGTTCATTATCAGTTGATTAGCGGTGTGAACCCTTCAGAGATAAGCTGGCCAGAAAGGCCAATCATTGATAAGATTATCATGTTACTCAACACAAGCGCGGCCATAGAGTTTCACAGGTGAACCTACCATACAAACTATTATATAATCGCAAGTGTGAAGCTTACATTTGTCAAAATATGGATTAGAGAAAATTACCCAACCTTTATAAACTATCAAATAATCTTTGTGTAAAGTTTATATTTGTCTAAAATTGGATTAGACAAAATTATCAAGGATAACAAACGTGAAATATGTTTCATTAAATGTTTTGTGTAAATTTCCAATATAGATAACAATAATTTCACCACATATGTTACCACTAAGTTTTCTCATTTGTGAATGTTTGCACAATACCAGCTAAATCCAGGACAAACTTGTTTGAAATAAAGGATTTAGATATTAATACACCTGTCTTCACCCTCCAACCCACTTACATAAAGACAGAATTCCACCTGTAAAACCAAATGAACTAAACATAATGATAAAGAGATTTAAAATAATTAGTTTGACCAGAAAACATGACTCTACGCCAATAAACAAAGCTATCAACTAGGTCACCAATTCCCTTTCAACCACCTGTACTATTTCGTTGATGAAACATCTACAAAAACAAAAGAAGAAAAAATATGTAGTCATTTACGTAAATATAACTAACTTCTGCGCTTACCTACCCTCCTGATCAAGTGGTTCTTTGACAATGACATTTTCACTGAAATGTTTGAAACTGGATTCTGATCACAGCGGTCAAAAGACAGGTGTCCTATCTCCTGTTGACCTCATTGGCCTTAATGAATAATTGATTTGACCTCCTTCACCGCATAAATTAAGGAGTATAGGTGTTAAACCAGGGTCGTCATTCATACATGGGACAGCCCTGAGTGTTCATGTCAAGTGGTTCATTAACGTAAACAAAACAAGGAATGTTAGTGTGAACTCATTAATTATCAATTAGACTACCACACCAAACGGTTCATATTAAAGAAAGGAAAGACTGACAGGTTTTGTTTTCTCTTTGAAATAACATGATTATGGAGTTCATCTCACTTTCTCATACTTAGATAAATAAAGGTCAAAACATTTACACAATGTTATTCCTATACGAATGACACCTTGATTTTTTTCCCTTTGAAACATATATCAAATATATCAAAATATATCAAATATATCAAATATATCAAAATAGCAAATATATCAAATATATCAAATATATCAAAATAGTAAATAGTTGATATTTTAGGTATCTGGTAGAAGTGGGCATGTAGATGGAAAAAATTCCAACCACCCTAGCTCTCAATTACATTTTTTTTTTTTTTAAATTTAGGTTCAAATATTTTATTTCCAGTCATTTTTTTTTTCATAAATATGTATATACATATACTGCTTCCAAGCAGAGATATATATACATATATAAATATTTTGATAGGGATGCCAGGGTTGGGGAGCCCTGGAGTCAGCCCCTGAACAATACGATGTCCTAGCTCTCAATGACGATGTAAAATAAAATCGATTTATGATCATAGACCCAAAATAAATTTCAGTAAAGAATGACTCTATTATACACCTTGCCCATTTTAATCTTTCTATATTTGAAAAAAAATAATATAAGAACACAAATCTACAAATATAATTTAACTTGCGGATTGAACTTCATCAGTGACAAAATATTTGTCTAGACATTGATCTGTAACATCACATGTCAACTTCAGTTGTCCTGAACCATGGCCTGTCTGTGGTCAATCCAGACTGACCGTTTAGGAACTTAAGCACTAACTATAAACAGTGGTTTTGAGGTTTTAAGATATTGCACTGATACACCTACATGTATAAATAAGTCATGTAACCACTGACCACAGAGTGTTCAAGGCTCGTCAGGTCCCGAGCCACGCGCACACAGAAAACTTTGTTGAGAAATGGCGACAGATTAACCTTGTAAGCTCATTAAGTCAACAATACAAACTGTCTATAAGATCGGAGAAGTTACGGGTCTTCTAGTGTGTGCAGATTAAGAAATATCTACCCACATGGTGGCACCCTGCTGTCGAGTACATTGGATTTCCTTTTTTTGTCAACGTAGAAACGAACCCAACGACCCCACCAATAAAACTACATCTTATAATTAAGCATTATCCCCCTCAATGGTTTGGATGTCCTACTGCATACTATCAAGTAAACAAAACACACCTCCATAATGTGTCCGGCTGCTTAGTGTTCTAACACATTCTTACTGTACACCCGAGATATCGGAGAAGCTAATTTCGGGGAGAATTGTCACGTTGATAAATGTCCATATGTCAACATAAGGGTGAACGAGTTCCTTTTTATGTTTGTAAATAAATAATAATAGCCGATGTTTTTGTGGTCATTGTGTTCTTCAACTAGCTTTTTTATCGTCGCTGACACATAAAAGAAATGTCATCGTCAATTTCGGAGGCTACTTTAGGACATATCATTATAGTTAATGAATTTGAAAATCATTATAATAGTTTCATGATTGCTTTGGTTGATTGGCCAAAATACCCCACCAATTTTTCGTTATGTTTGAATCTTTACATGGTCAAACTGGACGATGCAAATATGAATTGCCAAGGTCACCAGTCTACATTGCACCTGGTGACCTGGTGTTCATTAAAAGACCTGGTCGATTCTGAATTTCACAACATTCTTTGCAAAGAAACTTCTCTTGAATAAATATTTCATACCTATTTCAAAAATTGAAATGAATTAGAAAAGTGGTAGCTTGTAAATAGTGAATCTCTTTTGACTACCCAGTATAGTGTTATGTGACATTTGGGTTGCATAAAGCTGTGGAGCTTTCCTAAGAAGTCTTATCAATGTGATTTGTTGAAATTAAAAAACAATCAATATCTTCACATGGTTCATCTTTTCAAAATCAAATTGTACTTACTTTTTTTATATCTTATTTTCCAATCATTTTTGAAAGTGCTCTTGATTGACAAAAATCAAATAAAATGAGGCTCCAGTTGAGAATTTGTGATCACACAAGTTCAAATGTTCCAGCCAAATTGCTAGTCACCAGAATTACTGAGGTCAACTCTAGGGATTGAATGAACAGTACATCATCTGACCAATACAACAGTCTACTTTTAAATGTAGGTTCCAATTTCACACCTTTGGTCATCCTTGTGTCCAGAACCATGCAGTTGCTATGACAATGGGGGAGTCACGCCCCGACAACAATGTCCTACATATCACACTCCGTAAACCATGATTCCCTGGTCAAATTTGAGTCCAATAAAAGTGGCATTAATTTTTTGGTCACCCTGAGGTTTTATCGTGTCCATTAATGTAACAGTGTGACCTTTTCTACCTTCATTGATGAAAACCAAATCTACCATGAACTTGATGAACCCAGGTGGTAGTTTAATGTCGGCCATTAAACAGCCTGAATACCCAAATATCTTTATCACACACATCAAATCAGACATATACCCAGAAAGTTTCCAACATCTAAACTCCTGTGGCAAAATAAATGTATTTTCTGCTTAAATTCACATATTTGAACTTATACATCTCTTTACAAGGTCAAAATCAATCATGCTACTTTTATTTCCAATTACCTTATCAGCCTGCAAAATGTTGATTGCATTTATTTTATATAACTTGACCAATTGATTGAAGAAACTTTTCATACCTGGAATATCAAAATGAGACGTTTTAACTTCTTATATGGTAGATATTTTATCTATTTCAGAGACGATAAAACAGAAGTCTCCAGCTGTGCTGAGCTATATAATTTCCAATGATACTTAATTCAGAAGCATTTGTACACATGTTAAGTTTTAATTTCACTTCTACATTACAAAAATATATTTAAAAAAACTTTTTATGCATACAATTTTTGAAATATTAAATCTCAAAACAAGGAACCACATGTGGCGACTTAAAATGATTAACTGTTGAAAAACATTGTACTATGTTTGTAAATCATTGGCAAGTTATTTAAGTATGTTACTAGGACAGTGAAAATATAAAAATATAGAATACTAGGTAGTTGGGTGGTACATAGGATAGCGCACTCCCCTTTTACTAAGACAGCTGGGGTTGATTCCCTGATAAAATGTAAAAAGATATTGGATCACCGGCCCTGATCACACAGGTTTCTTCAGGTACTCCAGTTTCCTCCTGCTTCCATCCAGGCCAACATGAATAATTAATATAAGTTGTAAAAACTTGTTCCATAATCCTTATTAAATAAATAAAGTTTATATATATGAAATTCTGGGAAACAAAATTAACATTCTCAAATGTATTTCCAATTAAATAGCAGAACTTTTATCCCATTTTAGTAGAGAAATAAAAATCTATTTTAACTTACTTTTTAGGCCTGATGGTAATTTTAATGTATACATTCGCCTTTATATCAATTTATATTGCTACCAAGGCCTAGATATTTTTTTGGAAGAAATAAAAATTCCTTTTTAATTTGATTTTGATATTAATTTTCATTTCTTTTAATTGAATATGAAGTTTTGATTCTGAGATAGATAGGAATGTGGCTTCTAAATAGAGAAATATTCTATTCAAGTTAAATTTTTTCTCTTGCACGAATTCACATTACCTATCCTAAAATGTAACGTACCAAACTATGACCTTCAAGATTTGTAAAAACCGTAGTACTGTATCTCAATTTTTGTCTATAAATTCCCAATATCATTATATAGATAATAACACGCTAGTGACCTTCGTGAACAGGTATTCATGATCTTAAAAACCCTTTAAATAATATATCTAATTATTGCCTATCATTCTGTGATTTCATCAAAACCCAAGGACATTGTTTGGGGTTAGGACGATTTTGAAAACACAGGTCACCGAATTCTGAATTGTCATCTTGACATCGAAGAATGACTGTGCAATTTTGTACAATTCTTACTCCACAGGTTTTGGCTATCTTAAAAATCTCTATTTCACACAAATGAAAATATTTTAATAGATCTCAACAAAATGGACCTGTGTGGATTCCTCCGATTTGATTATGTATTTAATCACCCATTAACATTTGTAAGGGCAGGGATTCCAAAAGAATAGGACCTCAACCCATAGCCAATGGCAACTTGTTTTCTGTTAATAGATAGAGAAACACACAACTCAAAATGCCATCATTATTATCTATGACAGTAGGTGACAAATCCAATATTTTCATACATTATTTTAATTAGAGAATTTAAAACAAATCAGGATTATTTGTTAATTAAGTTCAAGTTCAAGTTCTTTATTACTTTAAGTCGGCTGACTTTAATTATCAGTCATAACATACATACAAAACAATACAGAGACAACATACAATATGATACACACACACACACACACAGACACATACACAATTCAACTTTTATTCCTTAAGTTTGACCACTTATTGGATAACTATACTTTACAATAAATTACAAATGATATATACGTATATGTATTGTGCAGTCAACACTCATTATCACACCCACATCATTATTGTGCATTCAACAATCATTAACGCTCTCACATCATCATCATCATCATCCCCATCCTCTTCATCATCATCATCAGCATCATTAACATCTGACATTAACAACAACAACATGTAATCCGTAATGATACCAATGTCAATAATACATAAATAGACATTTATATAAATTATATCGATGTGCATGTTTACGTCACTCGTGCCTTATTTGCCTCAAAAATGTATCTAGCAAGTTTACGAATAATGCTGATATTATCAGCACTTAGTAACTGTACAAGTTTAAACATTGAATGATTTCGCCAGTAATATGGTTTTATGTATTTTACTCTCAGAATTAGTAGAAAAACATCCATATATACAAAGTTGTGGCCCTTTGTTTATTTCAATAGTGATTTATTTTGCTGAAGTAGCGGACTATGGATTTTCCAAACTCTAAATCAGTAAATACTGTCTAAAAGTAGTTTCCCACATAAAAAAATGGCAAAATGCTCCCAATACTTCATTTAATGACAGCGAGCTCGTGAATTCTACCCCCTACTTATCACCTGTTCGAGTCCGGGACAACTTTCACTGACAGCAGAAGGCATCATCTAGTACATAGAAGTTGACCTTTCGACCTCTTTTCAAATCAATCATGGTCCCCTTAGGGCCTATGTTACATAATGAGACAATGAGGTCAGGTGATCCACCCACCTGATAATTATAGTTAACCTCGTCAGCCAGGTAAACAATAAGGGCATGCAGTTATACCTATAACATTCTTCAGGTGAGTTTAATTGCAATCCTTTTTCTTTTGTCACATCAATTTCCATATTTAAAAAAATTGTGACAAATTATAACTGTCATGTGTACTTCAGAGGATAATCATTCTCTAATATAGAATTTAAAAACATGTAAATACTTCTACGGTCCACAGGTGTCTCGCTATCCCCTGGGGGACAGATGCCAGAGAGACAGATACGTTAAAATAATCTGTCACCTGACGTGTGTTTCTCTACCTCAGTAAACCAAGTACTGATCTCCATCTTTCAATACCAAGCGTTGAACAAGTTTGTAATCTTCACACTATTTTACCTATCGCTAAAAAAAATCTTTCAGCAAGATTACATTTAAATTGTGTATCTTTCCCCCTTATGCTTTCAAATTATCTTTAAAAACTAGATTTTTTTATAAAACATACATATACCCCACTCCAACTTTTATAGAAAAGGGAACCAATACAAAGAATTTCAAAGCAAATGGAGCTAAATGCAAATTGGAAAATATAGGTCACAGTGACCTACTTTGTCATATTAGTGTAGTATACTCCTCAAGATGTAACCACATATAAAGTTTGATGGAACTTTTAGTCTCGGAGAAATAGAGCTTAATGTAAAGTCTCTAACCAGAATGTATAGATCGATAGACGGTACATTGTCTGACCGACCATCAGTAGAGGTATAAAACACTTGATGGCTCTCCACACTTTGTTGCCTGATCTTAATTAAGTGTTTGCTTATGGTTTTTTTATCTCACAATATAACATATAGAGATATATCTATATATACTGCATCCAGACGGGTGGTGTTCATTTCAGTTTTGTTATTCAGGGTTGCAAGTTTTGCGTTAATGTGTCTATGATTGTATCAATGTAGTAAGCTAGGTACACTGAGTTTAATTATGTGTTTACCAGGTGCACAGAGAGAAAAAAGCTTAATTAACGAGGTCTACAGCTAATTACATTAACACTGGGTACCTGTAGCTGATTTCTCCAGGTACGTATAAATTCTCCCAGTTACCGTAATTAGTAAACAATAACAGAATGTACGTGGTCATTTCTCTATCGAGACATATGTATATATCACTGCCTTTGGCCATGAACTTGACACAAACTACCCAGCTGTATAGATATGTACCACTTATCTATAAATAGGAAATCATCCTGGTACAAAGCCTGCAGCTTAACAAAAAGTCATCAAAATCATGCCAGTTATATTTTTGCTGTATAAACGATGACCAAGGCTTCATATTCTGTCAGCATCATCAATTATCTAATTCAAAAACAGCTGATTGGACAATTTTCATTAGCCTTAGATGACCACAAGCAACTTCAGCCAAAGTACAAAACTATTCTAGTATAACCCTAGGGAGTAGGCCATAGCAAATTAATAGATATTTTTTTAATTAGCTAAGTAAAATCTCTGTTCATAGATCTGCACTCCCAGCCAACGAGGGCAAACATGGTGATCATATTTCTGAGTTTTTCTTATCTTTGTAAGATAACCAACTGCCAACATTAGGAAACTTTATCATTTCTATACAATTTCATGTAAGAAAGTAATTATGTTAATAACGATAACCATCTTACCTGTCTGACAAAGATCTACCGGCATGATCAGGTTGTAAGTCAGACCACCGAATGTGATTTCACTTGACAATAAAACGTAGTAGTCCACCTAAATACTTCCATTATCTAGCGAAAGTCAGTTCCACTTGAAACTTAATATTGACAAAATTAAACTGAAGATACTGATGTAGATATCAAGATGATTTTATCTTAATGAAATATCCTACAGGTCTTCTCAGCAGAATAACATAAATACACCCTTGTAAAATGAAAATAACTACCTAATATGTCAACCCCTGTCCCCTTTATCCATTTGCAGTCTTGAACATCCAATTTCTTTACCATATAACTTATAGACTAACTTGAAAAAATGTCAATTATTGCCTTTTCCATTTTAGATTCTTAAGCATGCAATTTTTATTGTAACTCTTCCAAGGGGTCACTTTTACAGTAAAGATGGTATAATATAACAAACAAGTTTCAATGGAAATGTTAGAGGTATATCACAACGTCCCATTTTTGACAAAGAGAAATTTGATGAAGTGTATAAGATTTCCTGTATACAGTGACTGAAGGTGATTAACAGTGAACGAAGACTTACCTAATAATGGTGTAAGATTTACATTATGTATATTACATTAAGATTGCTTATTACTTTACAAAAGTTAAATAATGATTACCATATCACATTTTCCTGGCCAGACAATAAATTTCTTTACATGTGTTTTTCAAAAACAAAATGACAAAAACACATTTAGAATCTAACAATAACAAGAATCCTTCGGAAGTCAAGCTGGATCCTGTGTCATCTCATGCTGTTTAATCTACAAACAAATCTGTAATCACCACAAACCTTCATAGAATCCTACATTTGTTCCTTAACAAAATATCTTCATGAGCTCGAAAGCAAACACCGTGTATTTCTCCAAGTCCAGCCGAGTTCAAACACAACTTTCTGTAAGCCTACACTGTTACCAAAGGAAATGTCACCCCTCCGGACACCAAGAACTAATTAAAAGGTCAAAAACAGAGGAAAAGAATTCAATTCATTTTGTCTTCTAACTGGCAGGAGTTTGCCTCTCAGTCGCACAACAATAAACAGATGACCTACTTAGCCTAGATTATTTCACGTCAAGGTTAAACTTCGTGTCATTCTGTCAGTGAATACAACAGAGTTACGGGAGATATTTCAGCTCCATTTCATTCGGCATGCAACGCAAAAGAATTAAACTTTTCAGCTTTACTGAGTTCTCTTACAGTATTGTTCTACAGTTTACAGGTCAGAGCCCAATTTATATATCTGTCAGAGTTCTAATTCCCTCACAATAATAAATGTATATTTCATTTTCTATTCTAAAGTTGTCTGAACAAGTTGTATTGTGTTTGATTTCAAAGCCCAAACATGTCAACAGTACATAAAAGTACATTTATTACTTCAACAGGTACATGTAAATATGGCTGACATGATATAGCAAGATAAGTAATGCTTACAGTGAACTTTCAGCACCCGTAATCCTGTCAATATTGAATAAAGTTTCACCCTGAAAGATTCCTGTATAAAGTTAAACAGTGCAATCATCCCTAGTTTTGTGCATGCAATAAACAAAATTCCAAAGCAACAACTATATAGACCTGTGATATATTTGAAACCTTCTTTGTCCTTTTTCTAAAAAGCTGTCTGCGCTCGATTTAGGCCATTCATTTCATGAAATGCGGTCCTATACAATTAAAATCATATTATGATAAATGATAATGCTCAACAGTTAAAAGTGGAAAGATGGCCCTATATAAACATTAAGTACCCATACATTTCTATGACAAAGCCACGTTCCGCATTAAATGTTCGCTGTGCCGTGATGGGCACTCAGTCAATATATTATACCTAATACATGTACGGTATGTTACATTACATAACAAAATGAACGCCACTGTCATGCGATCAATATCATCCAGGTATATAGCACCACACAGGTATAGCGATACACACACACAGAAATCTATTGTACCAGTCAATGTGGTTTTGTTCCAATATTCATAACTGTGGTATCCCTCATGTTCAATCAAACCTGCCTGGTGCATCACACAGAATCCGGGTTCATTACGTGAAATACAACCTCACTAATCAGATTTATAACTAATAATTCTTAAAAAAAATATTGATTAATATTTGTTTTTAAAAAGACTACAGATTAGTGTGGGCTAATGCATTCGCAGAGAGCCGCACCCCGAAACACCTGGAGGATGAAGATGTGTAAAACCAGGAAAATGTTTGCTGTTGAAAGTTCATGAAAACATGAACTTCAGTAGTTTACAACTTACTCATCATTGAGAACCTGGATGACCTAATACACTTATATATATTATACCAATTCAATTTCCCCCACCTAGAAAAAACAGAAATTCTTACATCAATGCTTTATCAAGAATCTTCGACACATTTCTACCTTGTAGATTAACAGAGGACAGCAAAACTGTATTTATTTGGCTTTGAAGTATCAATCGGTGATAACACCACATTTTAAAAATCTTCCACTCAGATTGCATTAGCTAACGAAGCATGATATTAGTCTGTGTGTACTCCATCCCAAAGGGAGGTCACTGAGTTCAAGCAAATCAATGGAATGACATCTAAAAATAGGAATCTTATCACAGGATATCATATTATCTTTTATCAAAAATCAAAAATAGATTTGAACTTCAAGAAATACGGACATTTTTTTTTTTTTATCTTTTATCAAGAATAAAAAAAAGGACTGAAAACTTCTAGAAATTCTGACAATTTATTTGAATGTGTGTAAGAAATTTTCTTGCTAGGTTTTCAGACAAAGACTAGTTTTCAAACAGATTTAAATTCAAGAAATTCTTGTCATTTTTCGGGCACATTCTGCATATTTTTTTCTGCAGAGTTTTGATACCTATTACTTAGTACTTAAAGGTCACTGGCATTTTTAACATTCTACCCCTCACATAATACTGCTCTGTTAAAAGGTCACCATACTGTCTTCTGATAAACAATCTCCAACATCAAAACACTGCTTGTTACCACTGTGTCAAAACTCACATAATGTTTCCATTGATTGAATCCCCAAATAGCAGTGTATTGTTTTCTTGAACTCCTAACCCACATGGACCCTGAACATGGCATACGGCTACTGAAACTTACACATAAAATCTAATTAAAATATTTCAAAGGCCCATGTAAATAGTTCAAAGACCCTAAATGTTTTCACATAAAAATCGTCCATTTTACAACATAATTTAGGTCAGAAGTCATAAAAGTGTAAGTAAACTTGTTTACCTGTAGAATTCCTCCGTCCTACCTGTACTGTACCCATGGCTTAAACTATCCACGGACATAATAGCTCCACGAACACCCCGGCCCGTTATCTCAATAATCCTACATAATTTCTCCTTATAATCACGTATTATCATTTACACAAACTACCCAAAATTCACAGTTTTGTGAGACCTTTTCCAAAGACCAACAACAAAACTGGCACTCCTTTGTGAAAAACAAATATCATCTGGCCCCAAAATTGAAAGTACACCTGAAATATTCCTACACTTTTCTTTAACAATCTCCACGTTAAGCTGGAATTCTTACCTGCCAACAATGATATCGACCATGTCATAACCGTTATTCTGCGATATCACCACCAGTACCAGTGTTAATTCCCATTTATCAAAATCCTGTAGACTACCTCTTCGGCTACGTCCACATTGCAGTATTATGAATCATAAAATCCTTAATGTGTAAAGCACTTGAGTGACCAAGACTCCTAACATACCTGTATCCGTGTAGGAATTAATATCTCACGGTAAACACTGCTGGTATCGTATTCAATCTGTCATGAAACTGTGTCGTCATTAGAATATTGTGACACAATCTTTTCATAAAATGGGGAAAAACTGTCATGAATTTTTACCACATACTTCCTCGGAGTCGTAAAACACTAGCATGAATACTACACACTAGCAAACGGTATAAGTCTACTTAGGTGGATAAATCTCTCGGCACTAATGCCAGCCCACCTATACACACTTGACAGTCACCTTATACCAGGTAATTTACCTGACAGCATGCAATGAAGAGTTCGTCTGATCCGAGTCAGGAGAATGTTTTGTTTATATATATACACCAGGTAATGATGTATATAGATATCCTTCACTTACAAGGGAATTATAATTATAATCGAAACTTACAACAATTATATAACATTTTTATTACCTACAAAGTAATTTATATACATACACCTGGACTAATAATATTATAGCAATAAATTCATCAAAATTCCGAGATTACGAAGAAAATGAAAGAACAATTCAAATTATTACAACATACCAAATTATATTCATGTAATTAAAATTGTATAAATCAAAATCAAAATTATTTGAAATGAAATAAAATTTGGGTAAGAAAAAGGTTTTTGATATATAACGGTGAACAAGTTGACATGATTGATTGATGTCCATCAATATTAACACCTAAATTTATATTTTCCAACACCTGCTTCGTCTCAGCAAACTCTGCTAATCGTTAAATTCTTATCATATGAAACTGATGAATATTAACAAAGAGTAAATTTAGCCGAGATGCACACTGATTTTATGAAGAATGCCCTAGAAATATTAACATATTTGCATATGTATGATTTGGTAAAGTGACATCCTGATATCCCGTACATAAAAGGGCTGCAGCTACTAATTAGAATGGCCGTGTGAAGAGAGCTAATGATATACGATACAGAATAATAATGACACAGTCATGCCAATGTTTATACCCCCTATAAGGAGACACAATGACTGTTTATGCATTCTTATCACATCCTGGGTAATTAGGAGCTTTATTATGATATCCAGGTGAATGTGTTATTGTGTTGATCAATATATTGCCCAGAGGAGTTTTTTCGTTACAATAAACCATAAGCTGGTATTATCTACGATGATTAAACTCTTTTATACCTATACGTGCATTTAATCTCCTCCTTTTTTCTGGGTTTTTACGGCATAATGAGTTCACCATGCAAGTTCAATAATCTGTTTACCTAGTAAATAACAGTTTGTATCAATATTATTGATATTCTTGTGTCAACCTTTAAGACTATAATATTTTCATGTATCTAAGAAAATGTAATGATTCATTTTGTTCTAAAAAACAGTGTGCCTGGTACTTTGGTTCATATGACAAATTCGCATTACATGACATACAGCTAATCTCCACAAATATATAATGTGATTTATGTTTATAATTATCATTTATGGACTATTATTGAGATGAACCTGATAGAAAGCAATATTAACAGAGACAATTTAAGGTCAATATCACTTTTCTGATCTAAATAAAAGTCCTTAATTGTTTTATTAGATATGAAATGGTGTTTTGTTATCATTGATAAACACTGAAAAATAGATATCTGAGATAAAATATACCATAATGCACTTATTTTATTTTTTTAATTTTCTATCAGTATTCAGCCGATCACTTTGTGTTACACCCTTACAAATTTGAAACTCCACTATTACCTCTATCACTCTTTGATATGTGTAAAATTGAAATTCCTCTTAGAAAAATTTCAACAAAAGTATCAAAGAAAGCAATTTCCAATCTTTAAAATGTTCTTAAATTTTAATTTGTCCGAAGGGTTGGAATTTTGCCTCAAATCTTTTATTTCCATTCGACTTGTTTATACTTTTGTAACTTGTATGTTGAAAGATTCATTGTGATATGAACAGGAGTTCTTATTAAGTGACCGAATTCTTGAACACAGTTTCTTTATTGCAAAGCTGCCTGCATGTTATAAAGCTGCATAATTGATTTGGAGCAAAATATTGCCAGGTGTGCACATTTTGGTGTATTCAAGTACCAGGCAGTATTGAGATACAAATACTGAAGTTCAACATATCAAATACATATTTACTAAAATAAAAACTTTCCTATAAGTTTTATATTCCATATTTAAATTCATGTGTTCTTTATACAGACCAAATATCTGTGCTTGATACTTCTCTATGAGAAAGGGTTTTAATATTACTCCATCATGCAGACATATTCTTAATTTATGAGCATTAGTCATGAATGTTGTTACAGTTCATAACGATTGGTTCCTGAAACCTGACACCATATCCCCGCCTGTCAATCAAATCTTAACCATATACAAGGTCCAATGTACAGCCAATCAACCTGGTATCACTCTAAAAAGAAAATCCTGAATTCTATGACGAATCTCTTCTTGACATTTGACCGACCACCTTAACAGACTTCATTATTTATGTGTTTTTCTGATATTCTGATTTAAAACTTTCCTTAATTAGACAAATATAACAAAAAATAATCTTTTGCAGTTTCACTGATAGACACAGTCACTTTTCCATCTGTTCGAGTTAGGATGTCCAGAATTGTTTTCCCCATCTGTAAAGTCTATCATTGGTAGGGTTATGACATCAACCAAAATTGACGTGTGCTGATCTGTCCAGTAAATAGCTGTGTTTAGGAACTTTTTAAGTCTCTACAAAGGAAAATACAGTTCTGGACAGCTAAGTAATGTTTGCTGCACAAGTGTGTCAACTGTAACCACAGATAGTCCACATCAGATTGCCTTAAAATGTCTCTGCAGTATTTTCATCCTTTAGAGCTTGATACAGACGGGTTCCATTTGATTTATATTCAGCAACTATTTTAGTTGACTACACTTATTTCATTAATAATCAACCTTTTTTTAAAGCAAAAAGTTTAAAAACAATTCCACGGTTATGTGATGACCACAGAGTATTTGCGAGGTCAAGTCAACAGGTACAAACCATTCACTATTGCAACTTTTCTGAGGACATGGCGTACTTAAAAACTTTTTCATCCCCGTCCTTATTGTTGACAGTCCACTTCAACATTTCAAAGTATCGATAAACAAGGTGTGAAAAGGAAATAGCGCCTGATATAAACACTGCCAGGTAAATAAACACCCCTGAAATGCTCGTTAAAGGTAGTACCGCTTTAAGTTTCATCACAAGTGAAGAATTTTTACTTCAAAACAAATTGTGCAAACTTCCTATTAGTGGACTGATAAATACAGCCCCAACCCAGAAATCTTCTAAATTGTACTGAATTAGTGTATAAGTGCTGTTATATCAATAAATATTTACACACAACTGACACAAGAGATTGAAGTCCCAAGCCATGTGACTTATAGGTAAATAAATAACAACTTAGTCAATGATTGTGCAAGTTGGAAATTAAATTTTAGCTTAAATGTTTTAAAACAATTTCAAACCAACAGGGCAGATTTTACAGAATTTTCGCAGCACAGTGAATGATAAATTTTCTTGATGATTAAACAGTGACTTTCAATTCTCAGCTGACGAATGAGGTGTCCGAAAACATAGCCTCGAAAAATCAAAGTCACGATTACATTTAATCCTTCGTAACAACAAAGTTTTTACAAAGCAAGAAAAAATAGAATGTTGACAAAATAGGTGGCAGAATGCGGTATGTAATGGTCAAATCGGTTTGATCAAACTTACCGAAGAGTTGTTTGTGTTGGAGTTGTGACCAAATGGGCTTCGTGAAGAAAGTCGGTGTAAATATTTTTCTTGTCACAAATGGTATGTTTGATTTGAAACATAATGACCTGTTTGTTTTTCTCAAAGAAGATTTAACATTTTTCATTGTATCCATTTCATTAATGTCACTTGAACTAAAAACTCGGTCAGAGAATCGTAAGAAAATGACATGAAAAGGACTTCAAAATTTGCTGTTTGTAAAAGATTGAAACGATCACCCTACTGTATGTTCATTAAAGTACCCTATCTGAAGGGACATACATTTAGGATATTGGCCAAATACAGTAAAACCTTGTTATACTGCCACCATTTGTCCAAAGAAATATTGGCGTTATAAAGGAGTTTTGTGATAAATTGAGGGAAATGCATGAAGGAATTCTAAAGAAAAAGAGAAAATTGGACCATGAAATACATTGGCGGTAATGGCAAATGAAACGAGGGCATTATATCGAGGGTTTACCGATTTTGCACAATGGCATGTTTTTAAATACTTCTGACGTTGTAGTTTTGAAAGAAATGACCAACAAATCAATTAGAATACAGGATTGCTTTTCTAAACACAAAATAATCTCCATCTTTCTAGCATTTTGAAAAGTAATCACATTCAGACTTCAGTTTATTGAAAATCTTTTGGGTTCTTAGCAAGCACAGCTCCTTTGGGACAGGTCGGTGGTCACAGGGCTTCAATAAAATTGTATCAAGTTTTAACGTTGAATATTTGAGTAATTGACTCTGAATGGCCCCTGACATTCGATAGTCCTGAATTTTAAAATCCTGATTTCAAAATTGAAAAGATACGATCGGTCATTTAACCACAGGCAGCATATTGAGCTACGAACTACTCACTTGACAATTCACCTGATAAGCTACCGTTTCCTTACACCAGTGTAGCTCTTTAGTCTACGGAGAGCGCTTAAATTGTCATGTCCGCAGCGTAATGAGTTACCCCATGTCATTATCATATACATATTGCAGAGACGTGAAATATCATGTTGGAGCTAGCCTCTCTATGAGTTCACAGACAAATTGTCTTGGAAACAAAGATATTGTCTATTGCACAGTTCAAAAACCCAGAAGCATCGTTTAGAAATATTGGTGTCTTCAACCACTTTTACTTGTAGATTTTCGAACTATGTAATGCAATCCCATCTAAATCACCACCTTATCAATACAGAATCGAAAGTAGAACTTGATATATTCTGCAATCATGTCTGTATTGTCTTTTTTCGGTTGTGTTTTCATGCTTGAAGCAACTTTAAGTAGCTTAACAAGTCAAATTATTAATTTACAATATGTATATAAATCAAAATAAAAAAATTAGAACTACAAATAGAAACTGCAAAAAAGGCAATTGTAGAAAACTATGACCAGTGATCTGAAAATTTACCTCTGTTTTAAAAATATCTCTTTGTGACGTAACCTTTGCCACATCGGCCCCGACAGTCAGGAGGTATGTCCAGGTAACAGTAGCAGTGACAGTAAGGAGGTATGTCCAGGTAACAGTGGCCCGACAGTCAGGAGGGATGTCCAGGTAACAGTGCCCTGACAGTCAGGAGGTATGTCCAGGTAACAGTAGCAGTGACAGTCAGGAGGTATGTCCAGGTAACGGTGGCCCGACAGTCAGGAGGTATGTCCAGGTAACAATGGCAGTGACAGTCAGGAGGTATGTCCAGGGAACAGTGGCAGTGACAGTCAGGAGGTATGCCCAGGTAACAGTGCCCCGACAGTCAGGAGGTATGTCCAGGTACCGGTGCCCCGACAGTCAGGAGGTATGTCCAGGTAATAGTAGCAGTGACAGTAAGGAGGTATGTCCAGGTAACAGTGGCAGTTAGAGTCAGGAGGTAGGTCCAGGTAACAGTGGCCCTACAGTCAGGAGGTATGTCCAGTTAACAGTGGCAGTGACAGTCAGGAGGTATGTCCTGGTAACAGTGGCAGTGACAGTCAGGAGGTATGCCCAGGTAACAGCGGCAGTGACAGTCAGGAGGAATGTCCAGGTAACAGTGGCCCGACAGTCAGTAGGTATGTCCAGGTAACAGTGGCAGTGACAGTAAGGAGGTATGTCCAGGTAACAGTGGCCCAACAGTCAGGAGGGATGTCCAGGTAACAGTAGCAGTGACAGTAAGGAGGTATGTCCAGGTAACAGTGCCCCGATAGTCAGGAGGGATGTCCAGGTAACAGTGGCCCAACAGTTAGGAGGTATGTCCAGGTAACAGTGGCAGTTAGAGTCAGGAGGTAGGTCCAGGTAACAGTGGCCCTACAGTCAGGAGGTATGTCCAGTTAACAGTGGCAGTGACAGTCAGGAGGTATGCCCAGGTAACAGTGGCCCGACAGTCAGGAGGCATGTCCAGGTAACAGTGGCCCGACAGTCAGGAGGGATGTCCAGGTAACAGTGGCAGGGACAGTCAGGAGGGATGTCCAGGTAACAGCGGCAGTGACAGTCAGGAGGCATGTCCAGGTAACAGTGGCAGTGACAGTCAGGAGGCATGTCCAGGTAACAGTGGCCCGACAGTCAGGAGGAATGTCCAGGTAACAGTAGCAGTGACAGTAAGGAGGTATGTCCAGGTAACAGTGCCCCGATAGTCAGGAGGGATGTCCAGGTAACAGTGGCCCAACAGTTAGGAGGGATGTCCAGGTAACAGTGCCCCGATAGTCAGGAGGTATGTCCAGGTAACAGGGGCCCGACAGTTAGGAGGAATGTCCAGGGAACAGTGGCCCGACAGTCAGGAGGGATGTCCAGGTAACAGCGGCAGTGACAGTCAGGAGGGATGTCCAGGTAACAGTGCCCCGATAGTCAGGAGGTATGTCCAGGTAACAGTGGAAGTGACAGTCAGGAGGTATGTCCAGGTAACGGTGGCCCGACAGTCAGGAGGTATGTCCAGGTACCAGTGGCCCGACAGTCAGGAGGTATGTCCAAGTAACAGTGGCCCGACAGTCAGGAGGGATGTCCAGGTAACAGCGGCAGTGACAGTCAGGAGGGATGTCCAGGTAACAGTGGCCCGACAGTCAGGAGGTATGTCCAGGTAACAGTGGCAGTGACAGTCCAGCTGATTAAAAGCCAGTGGTACAGAATGCAACAAGCTTCATTCAAAATGTATGAAGTTCTGTCTAGCTTGGTACACTAGATCATATCTTCAATTCTTGTCCTGATGATTAACCCCAACCATAATTCCGCAAACTCACTGTTACACAACCTAACTCACACTGACCACTGGTCAAGTCACACAAATTTTCATCGATGAGCCAAGGTTTTAACGGATCAGTTTGAAATAAGAAATTTATATGTCAATATTTCCCTTCAAAATCGCTCAAATACCCCCTCAAATTTAAAACGAGGTCATTTTGATATGAAAAGTGCCATTTATTGGTAAAGTACTCTTGGACTTGACTTGGACATAGGAATGACCTCTACCTCCCAAGTTACCCACTGGTCAATCTGAAATGAACAGTATGCGGAAAGTTGATAAAAAGTTGTCCATTGTTTATCTAGACTTAAAGGTTAACCCAGAAAACAACACAGACAACGAGGGGTTCCAATCCAAGGAAGATAGGGATGCGTTTGTGATTACCTCCATCAATATTCCTTATCTAGATAAACAAAGAGTTCAGCTCTCAAAACTCAGTACAAACACCCGATAATACTGTCCACTAAATCTGACCCTAAGGAAAAGCACCTAATGAGTCATTGAAAAAGTTTATCTGCTGAAATTTGTATTATTCAAGTCAAGTTTATACAGTGATATCAGAATTCTGTTACGATGACACGCAAAGCTTGTTATCTTGATGTAGGTAGGTTTTGTATGTATTACAGTACGTAAAATAAATAAAAACTTCTATATCTTTATAAAGCCATATAAATTTGCATATAACTATAACTTGTACACCTTCGTGCCATTTCGAGATAAACCAAACACCGACAGGCAAGGTAGGTAACACAGTATACCTTAAAAGCATATTATTCATTCATATCGCATATGTGAATCGGAGGACTAAAACACATTGTCACAATACACATAAACGTTCCTTTTCGTGAGAATTCTTTACAATACGTCTCTAATTCTAATCTGACAATATCAATTTTGACTATCTTCCAATTACAACTGGTAAGTGTGGGAAATGTTTTGCACCAAAAATGCTGCACAGTCTAAAAGTAAACAAGTTGAATGAAATTTCATGTACAGCTAAAAACGTTTATACTTTCACGATATTAAAACTTTATATCTTAAACTGTACAAAACTGAAATGAAAATTAATCCCTGAAAGAATTCAGTTTCTTATTCAACAGATAATATGTCTGTCTGGTCTTATGGGGATTGTGGATTTTAATATCATAAATTCTTCCCCAGAGGCAGACTTATTGTGGTTTTACAACTTTGGCTTGGAGAGTGACAAGCACACTTACTCTAACACTAAGGATTATTATGCCAGGGAAACCTAATCATTTTGAAAACATTAAGGATCAACAAGATCACGAAAGTCAATAAATAAAACAATTGATGAACTAGAACTTCATCATCCACGTGTCACCTGATACGAACTTCAAAACTTCAAAAATACATTTGTGGTACATATTGTATGCCTGTCAGTGAGAAAGGCTATTGATCCTTGACTGGCATTGCCGACGGCTATACAGATTTGTAGGTGTGGGTTGGAATCTCAATATCTTAACCACAAGAACTTAGTTCATTTCAAAATGTCTGGAATTTTGGGGTGAACATTTTTCATTCCTCCAATCTGCATATGTGTGTCATCATTGAACAGAGCAGTTGATAAGCGAAATTGACAAGTTTTGTAGTTAAATTGACAAGTTGTTTAGTGAAATTGACAAGTTTTGTAGTTAAATTGACAAGTTGTTTAGTGAAATTGACAAGTTTTGTAGTTAAATTGACAAGTTGTTTAGTGAAATTGACAAGTTTTGTAGTTAAATTGACAAGTTGTTTAGTGAAATTGACAAGTTTTGTAGTTAAATTGACAAGTTGTTTAGTGAAATTGACAAGTTTTGTAGTTAAATTGACAAGTTGTTTAGTGAAATTGACCAAATGTTTAGTGAAATTGACCAGTTGTTTGGTAAAATTGACCAATTGTGTAGTGAAATTGACCAGTTGATTAGTGCAATTGACCAGTTATGGAGCAAAATTAAATGAACACCCTTCTAGTGAAATTGACCATTTGTGTATAGTTAAATCTACTTCATATTATGGCACGTACCAGTCAACATTAGATTTACGATAAAAGTTTTATATCACAAATTTACAGTAATAAAAAATGGACGTCTATATACATATATATAGCTATTATATTATGAATATGACCTCATTTTGAATTCTAGTTATAAAATCTACAGGATGTCAGAAGTGACATTTTCCATTTGGCGGTTATTCATATATACCAATTACCAATTTAAACTACTTTTATATCCAACAGTACATCAACCACAACAAATTGCTTGATTGTCGTAAATTCCACACGTGGGACGTACTTCATAAGGATCTCATGGCGAAACAAAATTGAATACATCCAAGATTTATTTTAGTTGAGAAAATATGGAATCCTTTTGATATATACTTAATTCAACCTATCAAGCAAATCAAATTGTTTGATTGCCATAGATTTAAGAAGTTGACAGGTAGGAAAACATAATTGAATACTTACAAGATTTATCTTCTGTTGAGAAAACATAAAATCCTGTCAGTACAACACGTTTACAACACATGGAAATCCTGTTTTTGTTTCTGTTGTGAAAACTGCATAGAAATCCTGACTTGATGAGACGCTGAGTTAGCTAGATCTCAGTAAATATCCAGATCAGTTGTAATCACAAGAGAAATCCACACTACAATGTATGCTTAATCTAACAGTGAAAAACAAATGGACATGATAAAGCTCATCCGTTCAGTCTGTGGTAATACCACACAATCTTACATAATTCTGTTTCACTTGCAGGGTCATGAAAAACCTACTTCACTGTTCACAAACTGCCAAAGGCTCCTGTGTCGTATAGATCTAAATGTACCTGTCCAGGTATGAAACACAACATCTACCTTCCAGGTTCAGTCAAATATATCCTCAGGATCTATATCAGTAACCTAGACTGACAACTTCAAAACATTACCCACAGACATTTAGTTGTAATGAACGATTTAACTATAAATCAAATTCTGTCTTCAGTGCAAAACAACTAAACAGCTCTCTGACACGCTGTAGAGTAAAATGTAAAAAAAGTTGTAAGTCAGGCAAGGTAAAAGTCCGAACATGACCAGCAATCGGAATTACATTTCTGTGTAGAATTAACCCTATCGTTGTGAGACGGTTGTGTGGATTTTTCTATTATGAGATGAAGTGGGTCTCGCCCCACGTAAGGACTGTCGACTGTCACGGCTTATTTGAGCCGATTTTTATACACTGTTGACATTGTCACCACTGTATAAAAGTTGAAGACCTCTGCATGGAGGGAAACGCTAGGGGAGAGCATGAGCCGACCTTTACAATAATTGTCATGGTTCAGCGACTTCTGACGACTATCTGAACTCTCTTGGCTCAGCCCTAAGCGTGATTCGCTCGGCAGACGAGAATTGACAACAGGTGGGGAGCTAAAAATACCAACAGGGATTACATCACGCTAAAATGGTATGGATCGGCACGATGATGAGAAAAACTAAGAAACGTCGGCAAAGTTGGAGGCATGTGCTATGAAATTATCTCAGTAACAATTTAAATAACTTTTCAAACTCAGAATTTCAATAGAACGCAATGGGCTATTTAATTATTGGGTATTACGATTTAAACCAATGTGCAATAGAGAGCAGAAAAAAATGTGGGTACCCTGAGCAACCAACCGTCGAGAAAATCTGTCGCTACCTATAACAGGAGAACGGGAAATTGATGAAGCCACACACAAAAGGCTTGCCCATGCTTCTGTCAGCGTTATTAGGGGGTGGACTGGCAATGAACAATTTACAACCACACCAACCACTCATTAAATCGACGGAACACTTGTATATTGACAATTAAAATGGACTCCCAATTTTTATTCTTAAATTTGTCTGAGCACGAATGGCCTATCGGAGAATTCCCTCATTTTGTAATAAGATGCCTTGAATAAATTTGCAACTTTTATTTGCCCTTACCGGGTTAACATTCCGACAGTAAGTGACTTCAGCTTGCATCATCATTATATACAGCTTCCTGTACTCTTGGTCTGACAATTTTTCAGTCACCTTCAGCCAAATATCATCAGATTTCCAGTAAAATGCCTATATACCTTTAACTATTATTAAAACTTATTTCCCTATTGGGCACAAATTCAGAAATTGTATTTCCCTGCATATTATATTTCAAACGAGACATAATTCTGTTTTACTAGTTATAAACTTGGATTCTAGATAACAAAACATATCTATATATTGTGCCCTGCAGGCTTTACTGAAGAAACTAAAGTACTTACCATCTAAAACTCTGAACATTGACTTGACAATGAGTTTGACGTCTGGTCAATATTTGTCTTCTGAGTTGGCCCCTGTGTTGAAGTTTCTGTTCTCGCTATCATTATAACCATCCAACATTATCTGACAAGAAAAACCCTAAACAGCTGTGACCACGTCCAAAGAGATGTCACACACAGTTAAACGTAAGGCCATGATCAAGGCCTCCATGGAAAATCCTAACAGTATAGTCCAGTTAGATTCTCCAGGACAAAACCCAAGTCTAGATTTCAATCATATTCAGGTGTATATCCAGTTACATCCGTTACTTGACCTAAACGATTTTCTTATGGGTCAGTTTTGTCCCAAACCACTGGACATGGACATGTAGCTTTCAAAAAAGAGCCGATGATCACCTCAACAAAGATAACCCCTGTCAATCATTGTTACCTGAATGACGTACTGGACTGTCCAGTGGTCAATCATGCGAGAAGACTGACCCCGGGGCGCCCATACCTATCTTACACAGGTATGTGCAGTGTCACACCATGGAATACCATACAAACACAAAACATTTGGACGAGCAGATTAGAACACAATGCCACACTGTGGAATACTATACAAATAAAACATGTTTGGAAGAGCATATCAGAATGTTAATGCCATACAAATACAACATATTTGGAGAAGCACACCTTAACACAATGTCACCCTGTGGAATACCATACAAATATAAAACATTTGGAGGAGCACTTCAGAACACAATGTCACTCAAGGTCAAGGGAATACTATACAAATATAACATATATGTAGACTAGTACGAGTACAATGATCACAACAATGTCACACTATCGAGAACACTGACAACTTATTTTGATGAACACATCTTACAACAGTATTGTTCTGTAAAGTACCACACACATAACTCATTTAAGCAAACACCTTGGACCTACAACAGCTAGTTTAACTGTTGAGTATCAACAAGATGTTCTATCACAAACTTCAGACGTACAATTTGGTCACAAATATCAGGTTACATTGACCGCAAATGCATCAATTGAGCAATCAACAAAAAACCAATACATGTGGTAATCTATTTTCAATGAAATTGGATTTTCTAGTTTTATTTATTTAAATTTATTTTTTATACATATATAGTGGCAGATTTTAATTGTACATATATAGGATTACAATCGTTTTCTAACTTTGTGCAGCTGCAAATTTCCCTTGAAATTAGCTCAATCGGTAGAGCGACATGGAAGCTGGTGGTCACTGATTCCATCCACAGGGAAAGCATACTACTCTCTGTCTCTGAACATATTTCAAGAAATAACAGCAAACAAGCCTTCAGAAGACATAAAAATCAACTGAAGATACCAACAATACAAAGAAATAGACAAGTAAGAAACTTCAACGTCAGCAAAGGTGTGTAACAGGCTAGTCACAGTGTGACTTAGAGTGTCAGCAAAGGTGTGTAACAGGCTAGTCACAGTGTGACTTAGAGTGTCAGCAAACGTGTGTAACGTACATGCTAGTAACAGTGTGACTTAGAGTGTCAGCAAAGGTGTGTAACAGGCTAATAACAGTGTGACTTAGAGTGTCAGCAAAGGTGTAACAGGCTAGTAACAGTGTGACTTAGAGTGTCAGTAAAGGTGTGTAACAGGCTAGTAACAGTGTGACTAAGAGTGTCAGCAAAGGTGTGTAACAGGCTAGTAACAGTGTGATTTAGAGTGTCAGCAAAGGTGTGTAACAGGGTAGTAACAGTGTGACTAAGAGTGTCAGCAAAGGTGTGTAACAGGCTAATAACAGTGTGACTTAGAGTGTCAGCAAAGGTGTAACAGGCTAGTAACAGTGTGACTTAGAGTGTCAGTAAAGGTGTGTAACAGGCTAGTAACAGTGTGACTTAGAGTCTGGTACAGTTCCAGTTCTCTCTTTCATACCCTGGTGTATATATATGTACTAGGTACAATGCTGTGACCTCAGGGGTGTGATGTCCGTATCAGGGATTTCCAGAAATCATCAGGTGATGTTCATAAGATCCGGAATCACCACGTCCCTTTTGGGTATTTGAGTATCACAGCCATTTATCTGTTCATCAGTGTCCCTTATCAGGGCCGATAGATCCTATCATCGAACATTACATGAACTCAGGTAATTTGACACCTGACCCTTAATAGGGGCCGACCTGCCTCACACAAACAAACAATCTTGTGGTGGACACACGGCCACAGGACGGAACTACACAAACAGCTTACCTGTAATTACAAATCACAGGTGAGTTTGTAAACAGCAGGTACAAATTTGAGTAAAAATACACATCATTATTTACTACGTAGTGCAAAACAAAATGTGGTAGCTAGTCGGAAAGTCTTTAAACAAATTAAAAGCTCAAAACCGTTGTGTGGTGAGTAAGAGTACACTGACAGGTCAACAGGTAGGCTGGTAGTATCATCTTGTTACAAATCTGTTGGTGCATCGTAATTAAATAACTAGACCGTCCGACCAGCTTAACAGTTATTTTTACCCATAGTCCTAACTCGATTATATATCTACGAAATCTACAATATCAAGTCCACAGATTAGAAGCTACTACAGTTGATATACAGCTACCTGCTTCAGAAGGAAAGGGATATTTTGGAGTTAGCAGACAGTGAAGTACTGCTCAAAACCTAATTAATTCAACTCCGCAGTTTGTTTTGTCGACTGATCAGTTATAAAATTGCAGCAGATTTTAATTGTTCACTAGGATTAGATCACCGTCTAGCCTCGTGCTGGTAGAACGTCCGACTAGGAAACTAGGGATTGCTGATTCGATCCCAAATTGAAGCACACTATTCTCTTTTCTGTTATAAAATAAACAAATAAACAGAACGAAAACAACATTTCAGGATAAATGAAAGAGGAAATATCACTATAAGTAACTAATTTATCTAAAACAGGTATTGTTAAAACAAGTTGATGAGTTAAAGGGTCAAACGAGGGATCCTGGGTCAAACAAGAGATCCTGGGTCAAACAAGAGATCCTGGAGAAAAAAAACTTTCCATGTATAATCAATGAAGTGTCAGCATATTCTTCAAAAGTGTATTCAACATAAATGGATTGTTACAACTAAAGAATTAACCTGGACAGGTCCCCACTCCTGGCTATACAAGATCTTTCCAAGGCCAAGCCACTTTCTCAAGTGTCAGCAACTTTTAAACAGATTTCAACCAGTAATCCTCTGACAAGTACAAATTCTTCCCAAAGTCGGACACTAGTGTCCTTTTCTAGTGTCCTCTTGACCCTAACAATGGTCATCCTGATGAAAGGCCATACTGAATGGCCATAATGTGGCCTAATATCTGCTCAATATATGATTGACCACTGGTCAACAGGAATCCAGCTATCCCAGTGTCCCAAAACTAATCAAGAAAGTTTCAAAGGATGATGGTGTCATTTAATTAGCATGCCTTTGGAAACCAATAGGTCTGCTTGCTCCAAGTCTGATTAGCTTCTTTTTTTAAATAATGAAAATGGCTGATTTACTTTAAGAATATCATGATATAGGAAATAAGTCAATTATTTTAAGGATATTTTTTCTTATGAGATATAAAGCTGACCTATCTTTAAACACCCGTGCTAAAATGAACAACTTTCACAGTAAAATACAGGAAATTCCAACCTCTACCCTGACCACAAACACTCCCTGAAAGAATGACCACTGTCCACTCCTGAGATGAAGAGAAACTGGCCACCGTCCTCCATTATAAAGAGAGACAGGGGGTAACAGACACGGTAAGGTCAAAGTTCAAGTCAATGGATGTCAACTTCACGATCCAGACAAACAAATTTGCGTGAAGTCAAAGGTTGTGATGCGTAACAGAAGCATGTTTTTGGGGAGAACCCAGAAAGTATGAGTAGTAATTGTGGTTTAATAGCATCAATTTAAAACCCATTGTGTCATAAATACAATGAAGGATCTGACCTTCTGTATGGCTAGCCTGTAATTCTACAGCCTCTAAAAGTCACACTTAAGAGCTCAGCACTAACGCCAGGCGATTACCGTCTATTAATTAGCGACTTTGCCTCTCAGTACTTTCACGACGATGTCAGTCAGAGGTCTGGATACCTTAAAGATTAAAACATCCCCATTTGAGCCTAACATTATAACTGTTATTGGGACTATAAACGTTTCTTTCTTGGCTTTAAAATGCCGATCAATTTTAAGGAAAGTTTATGGTTTGGGCATGCAATAAAGAAAAAATGTCAAGCATCCCGGAAATTATCCTAAAATTTCTG
The DNA here is from genome assembly GCF_002113885.1 of Mizuhopecten yessoensis. Classification (NCBI taxonomy): domain Eukaryota; kingdom Metazoa; phylum Mollusca; class Bivalvia; order Pectinida; family Pectinidae; genus Mizuhopecten; species Mizuhopecten yessoensis. The sequence continues at coordinate 1,860,396 of NW_018404940.1, read as the reverse complement.
TGAAACGTGATGTCTTGATCACTTATAAATGTACATGATTGATATTATAGGCCAAATTCTGCAAAGTATAGGGATTATTTATGTTTTAAGTAGTAAGTTTTTCCTAAGCTGGTATTTAGATAAATATGTAAACAATTTCTCAATGAAAGGTAACTTTTAAAAAGACAAAGACAGGGTTATATGTACTGATTTGTTTCTACTTAGAGATCAATGGCTTTTGGCCATGCATCCTTTTTACTTGTACACCATCGATCTTTCATAAAGGTATTTTCTCCAAATCTTTTTTTTTTTTTATCTTCACAATTTTCTGAAAGTATAAGGATGAAACTGTGCATTGTGTCCTGTGCAAAAAAATTCTGTCCATCCACGAAAAAAAAATATTGTTAAAAACATTCCAGACATTATTTGCAAACAAGTAAATGTCAAGCTTCACCTCTTTCTAAAAAAACTATGGAGTTAATTTGAAGGTTCATAAATGTCATTGTAAGGGCACAGTTTGTTTGAAGATGAAAGCTGCCAATTATTTTGTCATATAAAATATATAAATATCCGTGTATGTATGGGCGCCCAACATTCACAGGAAATTAACTGCTGTCATATTTGGTATCCAATAATAGCAATAATAACACGGGACACATGTACTCCACGTTGTCAAACATGTCCCAGAGAGGTTTGTCTCTAATATAAAATCATGACATCTGAATCACAGACATGTTTGAAAAATAATGTTTTTATCTTGTAATGCCCTTAAATGACCACTGGCCCATCTTTATATACAGCAAAGAATCATGGTCCATTTGACAATATCATTCTGAGGCAAATTTGGTTGTGACTGTGCTATAAGCAATTGATTCTGTAAGTTTGGGAAGGAAATGAAATATTAATGCAAGCTATCTGTATTCTCCTGTGAAGTAAAAAGTGATAAGTTGGTACTGATTTAGAAAGTAGCTTTAAGTAGCTATAGAAAAGTGAAAACCGCTGTAATAAGACACTTTCTACCAAGCTATGCTTTATTCTGCTTTTCTCCTGTAACAAAGAACGGTGTGGACAAGATGGGCTTTAAAAGAAATTGTTTATGAACATCTTGAATTTCAATCCTTTTTGTATACATTGTATTTTCGATCAGTTTCTTGTATTTAACTTAAGTCGTTTGGTCTTCGGGACAAAATTTCTGAAGTATTCCCTATTTCAAAAAGTTAGCAAGAGACCGACTTTGTTTAAAAAGTGAAGACATGTTTTTTTCTGCTTTGTCATCTTCAGAAGTTTTAAAAAGGACAAGATATGAAAATTGACATATTTGCTGTCAATGGGCGGTCATCTCTAAGATTTCTTAACAAGACAAGAAATGAAAATTGAGGCACTTGTTGTCAAAGCGCTAGAAACACAATACATGAAAGAAATTTCTGTGCAAACAAAAGAAGCAATTCAATTAAAACACTCATCTATTGCTTTGAAGGATTCAATTTCAACTCCTTTTTCAATGGTTTGCATTCAAAGTTGTTTTCAATTATTAGTCACAAAATTCTAAAATGTCAACAGGTTTTTTTTTCGATTTTTCAATTATCTTGGTTTTTATGTTTTCAAATGATTTGCATGCTCAGTTAGTTGAGCCACGTTAATTATTTCTTAAACAATACATTTTCGACAGCATGTCTGCGATATCATTTTTAAAAAGCTGCAATTTTTTTATGACAAATTTTAAGTTACAATTTCTTTACTTAATATGTATAATTAGAATCATGCTAGAAAGTCATAAATAATATTCGGAAGAACTATCTTGTCATTTCAATTGATGTCGCCACGCGACCTCCGCTGCTTATTATCACGGAATTGAATCATACGTACATAATGGGTTACTAATCATTCATATTTGTAAAATTCTGATTACCTGTGCTCATTGAAACAGACAGGACCAAAGTTCAGAGCTAATGTCTCATGCAGAGATTATTATCATCATGTCACCGTGGGCTTCATTCACAAAGATAATATCCTGTCACATTTGGGGATCATCATTATGTTGATTTGCTCTAACAAGGACACCTCGAGTGTCAATGAGCAAAACTTGTAAAATTTCCTAACAATTAAGAATTCCTAACAGTTAAGAAACTGAACTTTATATGGAGTCCCACTACATTTTACCTTTGCAGGCCTTGAAAAGTTATTTTCTTATCTAATTAATGTCATTTCCTCTGAGTCATATAAAGACAATTATAAAATGCCAGCCTTTCATTTCTATATATAATAATGTTGCAGAAAAGCATCAAACATAATAAATATGAGGACCAGCAGTACAGTGGTTTAGCTGAACATGCTCTGTGCCAATAATCAAAAGGTCCAGGGATTGAATCCCCAAGGATCAGATGTTTAATGTGAAAAAGTAAATTATTACAAACACATCTCTTTTGTCTATAAGGCATTGCTATATAGTAAATGGGCAAGCAACTCCAAGTCAGAAAATTGTCAAATTGGAACTCTTCTTTGTTGGAGATATTTACACAGGGTGCTGTGACGCTCTTCACCTTAAAGATCAATTCAGGTCTGGAGATTTCAATACTGAGAAAGATCAAATTGAAGTAATTTTTCAATGACTCCACCTTAATTCTTACATTTAAAAGTCGGTATATATCTAAATTATCGTAATTGAGATAATCCATAATATTGGCTTCGATTTGGATAATAATCCTATATTCCCTTGGGCAAGAGGGATGTAATATGAACTCTATAAATATTATTGTTAATTCATTTGAATGAAAGATTTAGACAAAATCCAACCTGACAAAGTTAAACTTTAACAAAGTTTCCTTCAAAGATGTGATTTTCATAAAAAAAACTTTCGTGATTCATCAGTTTATATTCCGTAACATCATTCCATACTGATGTTGTTCACAGCAACTTTTAATGCAGAACAGATGTCAAAATTTGTAATTCAACACACGGCGCAATATAATTCATTTTTCCTAAAATATTTTATTAAATTACAAACTTTAACCTTGAAATCACTTCCAGACTTGAATACGTGTATATCGGCCGTCTAGAAGCACAAACTTTTACTATGTCCTATCAATATTTTTTCATTTACCATAAATACACTACTGTATCCTGAAATAAGCCCAGGTGGCCGACACATAATCTCTCGCTCAAAGTAAGTGATTGTTTTATAATAAGACAATGGAATAGTATTTGTTGGCTTTTCTACAAAACTACAATAGATTTAGATGGGTTTATTTCCACGCATGGGATTATTGCTGGAGGTTTTTTTTATCAGATTTTCTATAAACCACACTGTATTAATATTGTACTTATCATAACAATTATTTTGAAGCAGACGACAAAAGTACTCAATATGTGTCCCACGGACACCTAAATACCTCTATATCTACTCTGTTTGTGAATTATGAACCGTATCACATTAGTCTTGAACAGCTATTTAACCCATGGAGATCATTCTAAACATAGATCTTATGCAACATACTGATAATTTTATATCTTGAAACAAAAGACTGAAATAACAATAGTCTTGAATATCGGAACAATAGTTGCTCAGACATTTGAGAAAATACCACCACAAATCCAGATGTAAAGATTGCTGTATTATTCATTATTCATCTAAAAAAATAATGGAAGAAAATCATAATACACATCGCTGATGCTCATCACGTGTACCATGAATGGGACGACACCAAAACGACGGCCATTATCTCCTTAGGTACAAGGATAATCTTGTAACGTACAACAAAACAATGATTGGAACAATATCTCTTTGTTTTATGATGTGGTTTAGCCGCTAGCAAAGAAAATCGTTGACTTCCAAGGCCAAGAATTTTCCATGTATTCAATTAAATTTCGCAATAATGACTTGTTTGACATGACCGTAAAACAAAATGCTGTCAATTTTCCAAACCAACTTGAGCTGTTTTGACAAGACCCCTTACCAATCTTTAGGTGGTTTGTCGTCCATGAAAACATGTGTATAATTGTGATTCCTTTTTTGTATCTGCCTTGGCTTTCAACACGAGGTGTGAATATTTCGATATAATTGTCTAAAGAACAGTGCACAATGCTGTCTGAGTGTCATTCTTCAGACCTGTGCTGGAAATGTTGAAATCTTCACCTTTAAACCCCCGTTGTGGTAACAGACGTCTGCAGATATGCATTTATCTGTCAAAACAATGGCTAGGAAATGGACCATAGAACCCACATTGCATGCTTTTTGCAATTCCAATTCCTTTGAATTACTTATGCATGCCAGGGCAATGCATATTTTTTTCTACCCATTCAAATAAAAAGAATTTTTAATTCTGATGAAACAAAACAGACTACCCATAAAACTTCAAATGTTATTCATTCAGAGAAAATTGGAAAAACACAACTCAGTCATATGAAACCAAAGTCGAAAATTTCATGCCCATTTAAACTCGGAGTTTGTTGAAATCGGAACATTTGTAAACGAACAGTTGATGATATATAATTCCGTCCTATAAACACTGTGCACTTTTGTTGTATTTATTGCTAACTAAGAATGTTCCCTTTTGATCTTTGATGCATGGCGTCATTCTATCTCCGAGATTTTGAATAGATTTTTAACGGATTTTCCACAACAAAGGAAGAAATGCCATACCTTATTTTGTATGCCCAACAAAATTTGAGACCAATTATTCATATAGAAAACCATGAATGAAAAAATTCTACCATTTTGTATACAAAATACATATATAAATTTCTGCCACAACAAATTAAATTGCCATTATTGAAGCCAATTATTCTGTACTTTAAAGTAACAAAATACTTATTCTTTATTACTCATAAGTAAAACCTATGTTAGGATTTTCATGAGTGCAGGTACGAACTTGCTCATGAAATCACAGTTGAAGAAAAAAGTGAAATATTAAAAAATTTGTTGATGACATACTGATGCCAAATGTCGGGCAATTTAAGGCACCTGCTAAATTCATTCAGCAGCCAATTATGAAGAACTAATGCTCAAAACCTTCACGAAATATTACCTATCCAATGTACAGTAGACCATGAAATAGTAAGCTTGTCAAAGTTAGAATTGAACCAAATTCTTCAAAGTATAATCAGCTTAACATTGAATTAACACAAATGTAAAATGTAACTAAAATATCAGAATTCACACACAAAAAAAAGTGAAATGAATTAATATGGTCATCTGAAGATTCAAACATAGAGATAAAATATTTCGACATTTAATAAAAGAAAATCGGAAAAAAAATAAAGTTTAGATTATTGTTCATTTTATAAACTAACAAAGATTTTTCATCAACAAAAGCTAACAATTCTGACAGTACTTATTGATAAGTTCTATCTTGATTTTATTTTCAATTCATTCCTAAAAATTACATGTGGTAAGTTATGATAATGATCATACAGCATTAAAATTCTACAAAAATGTCTTTTAAACATTCAGAAATTATTTATTTTTAATACTATACAAACATTTTCAGAGAGCATACAATGCCTTAAGTAAAACTCTGACTAGTGTATTTCACCCACAGAAACTTAATGCAATTCAAATATTGATATCAATTAGCTACCAAGCAGAATAATGATAAATCAACATAGACATTTTCCATTTCCTTAGCCTGACCTTCAACCTTTTAAAACTACAATGGTCTGACCCTACAACCAATTAACTGTAATCAACAAAGTCAACAATCTGTGACCTTGGAAACAGACGCCTGTGACCTTGAAATAGACATTATTGTTGGTCGCTCAATCAATTCTATCACAGAAGCCATCAATTTCATCAATCCATGAAAAAATAAGATGTCACTTACAATTGTTTGCATCAAGTGAACCCAGACATGGATCAATGAATTTGTTTCCGATTGAGTAAACTGCTAGCCTTTTTTATGTACAGAATTGTGTTTTGGCACCTCTTTATCAATTTTGGCCTGGACAGCTATACGTCTTGCTAGACATTATCAATTAGTGAACATTAAGTGTACTGATACATCATAAATCTTCAAAGATACAAAATCCAGGAACTAGTTTCAAAACTCGTACTGGAACCTTGTTTATAATTTATTTACTGCACTTAACAGGAGATCAACACCCAATGCAACCAATTTAGCCAATTTACAAGAAGGCTGTCAAGCATAATTTGTTAGTTAGCATTTATAATTTACATCTGCTTTAAAATTCAATTTTCAGGTTCCCTATTTTGATTTATTTATTCAGTTAATGCAGTGCAAACAAAAACTATTCCTGTGTGTAGTGAAGAACTGGCCATTGTAAGGAAAGTGTGTAAGAACTTTCTATCTTGCTACGCATTTCACGTGCGTGACATCACCAAGAGACAATAATGATGTGACGTCACAATATAAAGAACATGCCGCTACTGCAGTGCAGACATTGCTATGCCTTTTCAGGTTTCTGAGGTAATTCTGGAGATAATTGGAATGAGAGAAAGATACCCATTCAAACCCAGGCGCGTAGGACAGGGAAATTACATCCGCAGCATTTCAAATTGGTGCAAAATTCTCGGCAAGCCTCAAGTTTTACCAAATTTGAACCATCCTTCAGTGGGATTTTCTCCTGGGCATCGATTGGTCTTATATTATTATGAAATTTTTCATCATGATTTGTCCAACAGAGTAATTTCGAGTACTTTTTATCCATTTTAATATTTCTCCCTAAAATCTGTTAAGTATGCATAAATAAAGCATTTACATACTTCAAATTTTTTAATTAAAAATGGCATCTCCATTTCACAGAGAAAATATTTGTGTAGACATTGTTGAAATTAATATAAGTTTGTGTGTTGCACAAGCAATTTATAATCTGCAAAAAAACAGAGGTCACATATTTTAAACTTACTGAAAGCTTTCTATCCGACGTTGACGAGGTTTCACAGCAGCTCTGTTGGTTGTCTCCTTCGGTATGATTGTATCATCCTGTGTTCCTAGTCTGTTTCTCTCAAGCTCTTGTAATTCACGAGCTCTTTGTAGAAATGATGACGTTCTTAAAATGCTAACGTTTGGTTCCAACTTTGGAGATCCCCTGCAAAGACACAACAGATTTCCAAACTGTACAAAATAACAAAGATAATTCTTGATAAAACGAAAAATATGGATCAATTTAAGTCAAGATTATAACATGTTTGATGATCTCACTACAAATCAAATATCAACGATTGTCTTGGCTGTCTTGATTGATGTAATTATGATTCTGCCAATCATTTCCAAGGCGCGTTCAATGGCAAAACATATGTCTGGAGTAACTCATTTTCTAAAAGTTATTGAAGTCCTCACTTAATACCAGTAAAAGATTAGATCAAAACCTTCAACTAATCTAATTCCTTTCCTTCATTTTGTCCATAAAATTGTCAATTTGTCATTCATCTTGAACAGAGATATCTATTATGACAAACCACCAGTACAGTTATGATCATATTTTGATTTATTAGGAATAATCATATTCCTGATCTATCCCTATCATATCTAAAGATTTTCTGAAATGTGCTCATTGATGATCGTAATCAACCTTGTAAAGATAACCTATGTATCTGGTAATAAGCCCATGCCTGGTAATAAGCCCATGCCTGGTAATAAGCCCATGCCTGATAATAAGCCCACCTCATTTAGAGTTTGTGTTTGCCCCCTGGGCTTATTGTAGGATAAATATGATACTATGACATCACAGCTATACGCAACATGTGTCTTGTCTTTATAGACCAAAGATACTAAGCAGACAGCATACACAATCTATCTAAACAACAAACACATGTTTATGGTTCATATCATAACGTTTGATCTGTCTCAAAAAGGCTCTTATTAAACCGCTTGAGGATACATCACACTGGAATATTTAAATATGCCCGACATACGTATGCCCAACTCCAGCTTTGATTGAAATGGAGCTAAACACAAAATCTTACCACAGAAACGGAGAATAACACAAAGTCTGACAAAAGTCAGTGATGCAGAAAATATAGGTCACGTTGACCAATATTTGAGGGGTTTCGTGATGAATTTTTTTATGATAACCAGGAAATCATTAATTTTGGTTCTTGAAAATCTTATTCTCACCATCCTGAAATATATAATTTAAAAGCATATTTTGGGAAACAAAAGTTTTTAGACTAAGAATTTAACAGGACCTTTATCAAAATAAAGAACCCCTAAGGGACATGGGCTCCTTGAACCCCAAGACCGTCCACCCCCATTCGTTCCGATTTTCCATATTCATCATATTTTCTATAATTATATTATCTATTAACTATATTTAATTATAATTCTGTCACCTTATGACCATAAACTTTTGAGGAGACACAAAACTAAAAAAAAAAGTAAAAAATTCTTTATAAATATTCAATCCTATCTTTCCTTACGGCTTATCACCTCACATTCCAAAATATTTACCAAATCAACCTGACACGCCCGTGTTTACTTCTGATATTGTTACCTACACACCCCATAGTAGCTCTGATATACCAAGAACATATAAAAAACAGATCAATCTTTTTTACATGTACCTGACAGGGCTTAAGGAGTGCACATACTGCAGGCTTTTACGAGGGGAACAAAACATGTCAAGCCTCGTATTTTAAATGATACCATTAGTTAATTCATCTGCACGAAGTCAGACAAAGGTGACATGTACCATACATCATAGACAGTTATATTTGTTGACAAGTTCAAATTCGTATCAGATCTTTGCGGCTGATTTTTTCTAATCGATCAAGCAACCATACATGACACCTGGCTACCATAGCCTCATACAAGGAAAGGTAACCCTGATTGCTATTGTTTAGACAGCCGGAACACAATGTCATGTGATGAAATAATCCTTTAGTTTCAAGTCCTCCCCAGCATGGAACCCTCGTCAAAAATGACAGTATCTATGACAGCCCAACAAAACAAATCCTGCACAGGTACACCTTATTTTTGTTCAGTTCAAAAAGTTGAAGTTATTTGTCCACGTCAAACGAACTTTAAGACACCTAGCAGAATTAGAGTGACCAAAGTTAACGTCGAAGACACAAAAAGCCTTCTTTCTGCTCATAGCCTTCAGATTGATTTTGATAAGATGTCAAACTTCATAATAGGCCATGGGAGTAATAGAATCTATGACACCTGTGTTTAGTCAGGTTCAAGAGTATTATAGAGTCTATCAAGTGTAATTTTCAAGAACTTTAGAGAAACAGAATCTACAACAAGTGTTTCATGGGTTCAAGAATAACAGCATATATAATGCATCTTTTTCATGGGCTAAAGATTAATCAGTAATGAAAATGTTATAACGTTGCAGAGAAATAGAATCTACAATTCCTGTGTGTTGAGGCAAGGAATTTCAACAACAAGGTTTATATTTTGAAGACCAGAATGAGGCTTTGTTGAGTTAATTTCTAGACTGAGGCTGCATCAAGTTCAAACGACTTCAAAACACTAACCCTTAAGCCCAAACAAATTATTAACATGATTGTAGTTCAATAACAAAGTCCTGTACATTTTTCTCTGACAGAAAATATATCAAACCAAAAAAAGTCTAATCAATTTACAAGAAATCAAGCTAGGCCTCCTAGATATGTTAAAATATATAATACATGTTAATTAAATTTCATTAAAACCGAAACAAAAATTATTCTTTTATAAAAAGGTTCTTGATAAATCATTTCAACAAAATGAAAGGAATAGATTCAATTTTCAAACAAATTAGAATGCCACAATCAAATTGAAATATCAATAAAACTGCCTTTCACTGTTATACAAATAATGTATGTCAATCAAATCATGCTTTTTCACAGAAGAATGCAACTCTTTTCACAGGTGGTACGTTGTAGGTGGCAGTTTATAAACATAATCTCTGATAAAACATTGCTGGGGCGAGATTTGATTTACCACCCAAAAGAAAGCGAAATTAACATAACTTTGAAGTATTGTCGGCACAATATTAAATCACTGATATCAACATAAATATGCAAAATAGCGATTACTCGTGTATAAGATGGGAGATCTTATCCTTTGACCTGTTTCGATCAAATCTAACAGAACCTGTATTGTGTGAAATTAATGAAGAAATTTCCCTTTAAGATTAAGACGGCTGATAAGAAATTTTGGCCAGCGTACAAAGAAACCTACCGAAGCGAAGTAATTATAGTTTATAGGGCATGTTGACCTTTGAAAACCACACAGATTTACTGGTACTTAAATTTCTACTGCGACAAAATAAAAATTTAAATCAATATTTGCAGTGAAATATAAACTGACAAAAAAGGTAAATCGTGTTAAGGCATTCCAATCGTAAAATTACATTAATTTGTTCCTTTTAAATCATATCTCACATTGCATTCTATATAGGATATCTTAAAACAGCATGTGACTAACCACACATTGACATCATACCGACGTCGAATTTGATCGAATTATGCAGATAATCTTCATTTGATAATCCAACACTGTTTTTATATGATAATCGTATCAGATCAAAGTGTACCCTAGATTGTCTGCATAACTAAAGCTTGTTTTTCTTTCAAAATAAATGTTCGAGATATTTTGATCATATTCTTTTATGTTTCCGCATCAATGCAATTCAAATTCAGAATAATGAGATAAAATTCAATCAAAACAGTTCAACAGTTTTGACATATTGAAATTATTTTAGAGGTCACCAATATTCACACTTGTATTCAAATTATGAACATGTGGTTAATTTGTAAATCGTTACTATGACAACCAGATTCTATCAAATAGGTTATCGACACACATGAACAGGTTAACCATAAAATGTCCTGCAAATATTGGCATTATAAAGGTACATCAATAAACAAATCTGATCAATAACACTCGGTGTGACAGGAACCTGATAACCAGATAAGGTTTCTGGACCTTCTTCATTTTTGCCTTAACATCATATACCATAGAAAATAATTTGACATCAAGATGACTGTTACATACAAACAAAATCATGTTTATCTGAAAAAAGAACAGAAAGTGCTGCTCTTTGTACATTAAAACCCGTCTATTCTGACATTCTGTGGTAGAAAACATATAGGTCAGATTAGACAGTAAGTCAGAATACACATGTCTGATTTAGTCAGAATACACAGGTCTGATTTAATCAGAATACACAGGTCTGATTTAGTCAGAATACACAGGTCTGATTAAGTTAAGTTTTCATTAGAAATGGTATGATAGCATTATTTTGGATAAAGGCAGGTGTCACTATAACATACCCAAGTCGATCCTCTAGAAATTGTCATGTGCCTTACAAACACAAACTTCAGATCAAGTCAACATGAATTAAATCTATTACAGCAATGTTATATCTGAAGAATTTGAAGTCACATCAACGAAAATTTCATCAGATCATTGTTTGAAAATTATTTCAAATCCTATGTTATAATATTTTTTTTATGTTCCAGGTGAAAAATCCAGATAGGCTGTTTACTGCTCTGATTACCTGAAGCTATGGCTTACATGCAATCAAATCCACGTCCACGCTCAATTAAAATTTCATGAAATTTTGCAAAATCAATACCTGTGAAAGTACCAAACAATAGGGGGGATTTTTTTATAACGAATCAATGAAGAAAGAAAAAAATCACCAGGAAGAAGATTGGACAAGAATACATTATCTTACTCACCTAACTCTGAAGACATAATCCGCATAATTAAAACTGGAGCTTCCACGACGCATTGTGGCAGTGTACTAAGTAATTCACTGACACAACAAAAAAATGTTTCGTAGTGTTAGGATAGAAACCACAGCCATAATACGGAGGAGATCATAATCTGCCACATAACAATTTGACACAATCACCACATCAAACACTGACAAAACACACGCCAGCCATTTCTATCAACTAGTCCAGTAGAATTTGATTGTTTTTAAATCCACCTTACATGTACTTTAAAGTGGTTTAAATCACTTAATCATGGTTTTATCCAAAACAGGTGCTTCCCTCACAGGAAGCTGTGCATACACCGTAGATCAGCACACACTGCTACCTCACACTAGTAAAAACTCCAGTTATCCTAAAAACTCCCGAAACTTAGTTATCTGAAGTTGATAAAAGAATTCCTGAATCTGACAGACACACTGCAATTTGCATGTAAACCTTTAATCCAGATATCCTCGAACTCCACCAAACTATGTGCCCGCATTGGTAAAGAAAATTTGAATTTGACAGACACCTTGGAAAATCAGGTAGGGGTCAAAGGTTAGACTTGTGCTTGTGAATCTACCCATTTGACAATAGACAGGATGTTGAGGTATCTCGTAATCAGCGGCGCCCAATACACAAATGCACTGTCATTGTTATCACCCAGTGTTTCAATTTACAATTCAAATGATTGACTTGAAATAGACATCAAAGCGGTCCGCGTCCCGCATCACACCGCTGAACCCTTCGCTCCCTATTGTCGTTTATTGCTATGGGAAAAGTAGCTCTGTGCCGCTGGAATGCCGTCAAGAAATTAATCCTTTCCAGTGTCAGGTTTCCAGGTAAGTTATCGGTAATGCAAGTGGAGCCAGTTTCAACGGCGGAAAAATCACAACGGAAGATGTCGATCTTTTTACTCTTGCACCCAGCACGCTTTACAAGTACTCGTGGTCGGAACATTGGACAAAAGAACACAACCCACAAACCTGTCCATTATTCAGAAGCAGAAAGCGAACATCTGAGGAAGAAAACTGGCTGAGACCATTTAAAACAGCCCATTGTTGGCTGTACCCCAGTCCAGTGGTTTGTGACTGTGGTCATTCAAATCTCATATCTTAATAATACAATTGCCTGTCCGGCTGGTCACTCTAACTGAAATCTTCCCGATATTCAAGTCAAAGCCAATTTAATGGTCGAACGTAAATAGTGACGACAATTTTTAAGTGATAAGGCTCTAGTGTTCTGATAACCGAGGCCACTGGCCCTGATCAACAACACAAGTAATATCTAACCCAAACGGTCAATATTTGGCTCCAATTTCAAAATCAATTCCAACTGATTTCTTTAAAAGATTTCCACTTGAATTTCAGGTGTATCAAAAGAATCGTATACCCACCGCTGGTATGACCTGACAAAAACTTCTAACCACAACAAACCAGGTTACAAGGCATCCTCGTAATCTCATACCTCAGCTCGGAGAGAAGTTATCTCATCTTTTCATTGCCTGGCCGCGACGGTTTGAATCAGCCGGAAATCTTTTGTTTTACCGGAGTGAGGCGCTCATACATCAAACAAGGATCATTACGACCCACAAAGAAATGTGGACATTATCACAACAAACACTGAAATATCGCGTGTGTTCATCTTGTCCCGATACATATAACACATTAGCCTCATGGTTGGGGTTAAATCAAGGAAAAGAATTATCCATGCATTCAACAATTATGCAAAACAATCTTTGGCAAAACCTATCTCTGTAAGTCATCATAAATGTATATATGTAATCGGTCCGGCCAGTATATAGAGTTACGTACAATAGTTGAATGTCTGCAATGTTTTTCAATCGCAACACAAATTAATGCATATCAAGCAGATATTGTCTGCCTTTGCCTCCCACACCACACGGCTTAGGTACATTCCTGTCTACTCTTTAATCCAATGAAAGATTAAATCGGCTACCTGAACTTCCCCTCCCTGTGTGTCTATTTTGGTTTGAAGTTAATCTCTATGTTCTATGGAATGTTGATTAAAGGTGAAGGTCAGTTTCATTTTATATCAAATCTTATACATAAAGAATATTGGGTATTATTCTCTTTAATTTCTTCACCGCCCAACCTCGCAGTTTGAACTCCTGATGCCTCTGTTGACACAGCTGAAGTTAAGTCTGTAGATATTTTACTCCCGGTCCATACACTTATGTATACAAACCGTCTCGGTCATGATAGTCACTTAAATTATGCATCTGTCATTTTTTTTGTATTTTCAAAACTTTAGACCTGAAATTACTTTTGTTGAGATGAGGAACGAAGGAGAGCATAATTAAGTTTGTATGCAGAAGACTTTTTATATGTCCATCAAATTTTTAAATCATTTTTAGGAACAGTATATGGTACTCATTGATTTTTACAGGTTACTTATCAATGTAACATGCTATGGTTTAACCAAGAATCTGAATGTAATGTGTCTCATTACAGATCTGTGACTCAAACATCACCTACTCTATGGATATTTACTAAATTATGTTACAAACCTTTTTTATATTGTAAGTCTGGTCAGTTCCCCCCTCCCCGACATCCTGGTGATGCAAACTTCTTATCCCTAAATTTATTATCCATAATGACAACAATACCAAACAAAATAGAATCATCAGAAGAAATTTGACCCTAAATATTGTTATGGACCAAAATAAAACAAAAGACTCTTTCAATTGTTCTTAACTTCCTCACTCATCAGGAAGAAAAAAAGTTAAGGCTATATGTTACCTTCCATATTCTATACATGACTTTTTGTAGAGTTTTCTCCCTTAAAGTCACATTGTCCTGTAAATGTTTTTGAGTTATCTCCCCTTTTGAATTATCAATGTGTTATCAGTTTTATCATATATCTGCATTCTTGTGCCATCAATAAATTGTACAAATTACTATTAATGAGAGTTTTGTTGTAGGTTTTTCGGTATTTTGGAAAAAAAGAGAATGTCACAGCAGAGTAACATACATCCTTAAGGTTTAACCCTTTCACCACTGTAGACTATAATGGACTCATCCAGATCAATGTATGGGAGAGTCTACTAAAGTTGCATAGGGGTGAAAGGGTTAAGAGTACATCAGATGAATAGTAACATTTTCACCTGTTGCATGTCCAACTTCCACGATCAATAAGCCACCACTAAGTATCAATTTGAATCAAAGGTATCTTCTTCATTCTATCTTCAAATCAACCATACAGAATGCTGTTATATATAAATAACAGTTCAAATTATTGCCTGAACAAGCATGACCTTCCTGACAGATTGTACGTATTGTGTGAACTAAATCGGACAATAATGATATTAAAGACTCAGATAAATAAATGACAATAGAAAATAACAATTTTGTCATGTTATTTCATGTTTAAATCAGAAGATTTCATCGTTGAACAGACAATAGCCATTTGCTCTTATCTCATCAAATGTTCGGATTAGTATTTTCTTAATTTTCCAGCAACAGGACATTTAGCTTGAAGCACATACACACATATACATAAACAACCAGATGCAGGTGTTTCTTACAGAAAGATAAACATCTACGACAGGTATACACAGATAATTCCTCGATAAAACATATATACCTACCTAAACCATACACAACCACAGGTGTGCTCCTTTGTTCACATTGTTTTCACAGAAAACTTCTGAAAATTTAAAAGTTACCATTCCTTTATGTTAAATAAACAAAAGCGAAACTTGGCCAAGATTTATGAATCTCGTCCGCAGGTTCACCACAACTGGTCACAACTTGTAATCAATAGTATCGTAAGTTTGTACCTACTACCAAACTAGTACATGTGTATCATTTTTAGCTATACATGTATTTATAGTACTTTAAAATAGTTTTGAATAAAATGTTCTGATTCCCAAAGAAAATATTAAAGAAATCCGATTTGAGCACAAAATCGGAGTTTGAACATGAGAACGGTTTCATACTGGTCTTTTATCTAGAACTGATCTTGTAAGAAAATTTAATGAAATTCAAAGTCTGAAATTTTGTTTATTAAACCAAATTCAGATTGCAAGATTAATTCTTCCATCACAAGAAAAAAATATCTGAAGACCAAATACTTTCAAACACTTGGTATCTATTGATCATAAAGTCAAACTTTTGATCAAATAAGATGCTGAGATAAATCATATCACAAATGTTACAAAACTGTAAGTGCAAACACAAGTTTGAATAGAAGGGACTTAATTTGATTAATTAAGTGAAATATTTTAGTTATAGTAAAGGAAATTTATGATATATGTAATTTAGACTGCTTTGAAATCAAATACACCATCTATAGCATATAATCTATGGAAAGAGAAAGTTACATCTAAAAATAGCCTGTAACATCGATGTTGGTGGGATAAGCTCTGTTTGAAACCCTCTCAAGTTTCTAAACAAACAAATTGTTGCAAGACCTTACAAACTACCTGACACATTTGCCCAATCCTTTGATTAAACACTCCAATATTTATTTCATCAGAGGGAGCCAAAATTGGGTCCCTTTAAACCCCCTGATCAACAAATTTACATTAAATAACCCGACACAAGCATCACCTTCTAGTGTGACCTCAAGTCCAAATAAGCAGCTCAGATCAAACCACTTAGCCACCAGGTAAGTGGCAAATGGGTCTTAATCAAATTGATTCATTTTCTAGATGACTGAAATCTCCCTAAAAGGTGAACTTGGGTTCAAACCAGGCTCCACAGGGTTTCTAAAGTAGGGATATCCGTAGAGCTGTTGTGTACATCATATTTACCTGGTCTATTACACTAGCCTGCAATTATTATTAAATCGCTCTACACTGGGTTTGGAACAGTGGGTGCTTTGTTTTCCATAGGACTCTAATTATTTTGCACTTAGTTACAAGAAAGATATAACTTGCATTTAAATTATGAATAATTTTGGGAAAATACAAACTGAAAAAAAAAGAGGAAAATGCTGCATGTTTTTTTCCCTTAATGGTTAGTTTAGATAGCTATCATGACATATTGCGTGCAAATTATTATCAGAATACGTTGATTTTCCTAATCGTGACATTTTTGACTAATTGGGAAAAGATCTAACAAACTATAAACTCAGTCAGTGAGAAATACCATTGATGTCTCCTTAAGAATCTTACCAAGTTATATTCCGTGACCTTTACTACACGTGGTCACCCTATGTAACAAATCAATTTCTACACGCCATTCCTGTGTCTTGTCAAAAGCTGGACATTGTCACAATAAACAGAATTCTGTTTACAAGACAGAGACAAATGTATATTATTTGTTAACAGTAAAAACACCTGTCGATTCCACGTGTCGTATATTTGACTGTCAGAATTTACGCACTCGAGTGAGGCTCATGGACTCATGACGGTCGTTGATAATGACTTACTCTAATTGTTCTATCCACGTCAAGTCACTTGACAAAATGGCAGCAAATCAGGCGAAAAAAGTTTCAATACATCTGACAAATGTTTTCCCCAATATGGTTTCGTGCCGATTGAGTTAACGTCAGTCAAAAACACAGCTGTGGGTTACAATACGTATAGACTTATAAACAATCACAAAATAGAAATTCAACAATAACAGAATTGTTTTTAGAAGTATTTTATAACGTTACAAACTCGCTGGGAAATTAACACCTTGTGAAAATTAATATTCACTTCACATTACTTTGTTACCATAGATCTTATCTTGACAAGTATTAAGATGGTGACATGGAAAAAACCACAAGCATGAGAGTGCAAATTTTACACCGCAATAGATCAGAATTAAAATAATTCGTATATTTGTATTTCTCATTGCACTTCATATAAGCATTAAACCTCAAAAGTTTTAAATAATATTTTTGGATGTCTTTAATTTTCCAATGTCCACTTGAATTTGCCAACCTAATGAAATGTAATTATATGAACCAAAATTCAGAACTTTTTACATTTAAATGATGTTCTTCTGAACCTCCATGAACATAAGTCAACTTCATTGTCCTCAGTCAGAAAACATGATGAGCTTATCTTTTATTAATGTAAAATTATTTCTTTAAATAATAAAAAAAAAACATTTTATGTCATATTTAACAATGGAATATTTGTAAAACGTACATATTCCCAAAGTCCCATTTAAATCGAAATGGAGTTACACATTAAGTAATGCTGAAAGAATATTGGGTGTGAAGTAATGTGTATATATATATATTATAAACACAGGGTCTAAACAAGATGTTGATAGATGTTGACGCAGAAAGACAGAAAACACCAACACTTAAAGCCCCCTCCACCTTCCAGGTACGTTGCAAGTGCATAAAAACTGGAGTCTTGTCTCCATACACCTTAAGTCCGAAACAGAAATTTTAATCTGTTTTGATCCTTTGTACTTTGAAATGAATGTCCTCAAGTTTAAATGTTTTGGGGTCATGTATACTTCTAATGTGATATTCACAAAGATCTCCGGAGTACCTCAAGGTGATTAAATGTTTCATTACAAGACAATGGATATGACGTTGTTGTGACTAAAATATCAGATATTTTGGCAATCACAGAATCTTGCATGGTTGACTGCACAAATCTCGTTAACAGCATTCTCCGACCTAGAGTTACAACATTATAAGGCTGTACATATATTCGGTGCTTGTTCACATGAAGGGATAGCCAATTGTTTTGTTTAAAGCAATCCAATCGGGCAAACAAATAAAAAATACCCTTAAGAAACAGTGACGTAATACAAACACAAGACCACTGCCTGAACGCCATTCAACAATATTTCTTACTAACACGGTCATACAATACTATTCAAATCTGCAGTAATCTGCTGACTACATTTTTCATTCAAATATTTTCAAAACTAAATCTTACAAAAACAAAATAACAAACATACCATATTTTACCTGTTTTAAGCCCAGGGCACCTATTTAGTCCTTGAAAAGAGGTAAAATGGGTTACCTTACTTCATTTTTTAAAGTTTTTAATATTACAGTACATGGTGGAAGGACTAATGATTCTAGACGTGTGTCCTAATAATAACATAATTTCAGTTTAACAACGGGTGGGTTTATTACTGAGCATGCGCACATTAACAGTTAAACACGGTACAAAGAACGACAACACATTCATCAAATCTATATAACTCAGAGTCCAATTTCTAATCGTGATATGGTACAAGGTATTTAGCAAAATCAGCAAGTCTCCTTCAATCCAGGGCACCGAGTTGGTCTTACGTGTGCCAGTACAGAAACAAAGCTATGTCTCGTCACACTGCCAAGTCTAAAATAAAAGATTCTTATCCAATAACGTCCAATTTCTGTACATGAAACACGAGGACAGTTTCTGTCAAGTCCTCATTATTGTCAATCAAAAAACGTGTTATTATTTTGACATTGGACCTCTGCTAGCTCGGTGCACCTGGCATTGCAGACATTTACAGTATTCAAACCGAGGTTCTATGAGTGATCATGAGCTTTAAAAGACTGCTTTAGAATGAAGGCCAATTGGCTGGCAATACCTTAATTTCAAAACGTGGAGAGGAACTTGGCTTCAAACGTAATGAATTATGCCAACTTCAAAAGGAAGGTTATTTGGCTTCAAAAGCAATGATGGAAGTGTTCTTGTTACAATACCATGACTTCTGCTGCTAGTCGTGTCGCGTCGACTTGTGACCTTCCTCGGATCGATCAGAACATCAGACAAACAAATTATCAAAATGTTACAAGTAATACAAGTCCTATCATATTACACTATCAAACAGAGCACATCCATCTCTAGTTATTTATTAAATAATTAACTGTAGAACAGTGAAATAACTTCCAATGACATCTGATATTGTCAGTGGCATTCAAAGTCACTGTTGTGTTTGATATCGACAATACCTAAACTCATTCACCCCTGAAATTTCGTAATGAACTATTCCAAGCTTAGCACTTGAAGAGTTCAAATGTGTATTCAGGGGTGAATGAGTTAATAGCAAGTCAGTGAAAATCATGTATTTAGTACATTTCCAAAATGCTGAAATCCACAACTAGCTCTGCTTGAAAAGGAATTCAAAATACTCATTCAAAAACAGGAATACAGATATGTTTGTTAATTTACAGATGTAACTAAATAATTCATCTTAAGAAATTGTGCAAATGACTGGTTAAGCAGACCATGCTTTGAATAAACGGGTCCTGTATAAGGAGATGTTTGTGTTACAGTGACAGGTAACTGTGTTTTAGGCGACTTTCCTGTACTGTGTTGTGTGTTACAGTGACAGGTACCTCTGTTTTAGGCGATTTACCTGTACTTTGTTGTGTGTTACAGTGACAGGTAACTGTGATTTAGGCGATTTACCTGTACTGTGTTTTGTGTGACATTGACAGGTAACTGTGTTTTAGGCGAATTACCTGTACTGTGTCGTGTGTTACAGGGACAGGTAACTCTGTTTTAGGCGATTTCCCCGTACTGTGTTGTGTGTTACAGTGACAGGTCACTGTGTTTTAGGCGATTTACCTGTTCTTTGTTGTGTGTTACAGTGACAGGTAACTCCGTTTTAGGCGATTTACCTGTACTGTGTCGTGTGGTACAGTGACAGGTAACTCTGTTTTTGGCGATTTACCTGTACTGTGTTGTGGGTTACAGTGACAGGGAACTCTGTTTTAGGCGGTTTACCTGTACTGTGTCGTGTGTTACGGTGACAGGTAACTGTGTTTTAGGCGACTTTCCTGTACTGTGTTGTGTGTTACAGTGCCAGGTAACTCTGTTTTAGGCGATTTTCCTGTACTGTGTTGTGTGTTACAGTGACAGGGAAATCTGGTTTAGGAGATTTACCTGTACTGTGTTGTGGGTTACAGGGACAGGTAACTCTGTTTTAGGCGATTTTCCTGTACTGTGTTGTGTGTTTCAGTGACAGGTAAATCTGTTTTAGGCGATTTACCTGTACTGTGCTGTGTGTTACAGTGACAGGTAAGTCTGGTTTAGGCGATTTACCTGTACTGGGTCGTGCGTTACCAGTGACAGGTAACTCAGTTTTAGGCGATTTACCTGTACTGGGTCGTGTGTTACAGTGACAGGTAACCCTGTTTTAGGCGACTTACCTGTACTGGGTTGTGTGTTACAGTGACAGGTAACTTTGTTTTATGCGATTTACCTGTACTGTGTTGTGTGTTACAGGGACAGGTAACTCTGTTTTAGGCGATTTCCCCGTACTGTGTTGTGTGTTACAGTGACAGGTCACTGTGTTTTAGGCGATTTACCTGTAACGTGTTGGGTGTTACAGTGGCAGGTAACTCTGTTTTTGGCGATTTACCTGTACTGGGTTGTGTGTTACAGTGACAGGTAACTTTGTTTTATGCGATTTACCTGTACTGTGTTTTGTGTTACAGTGACAGGTAACTCTGCTTTAGGCGACTTACCTGTACTGTGTCGTGTGTTGCAGTGACAGGTAACTCTGTTTTAGGCGCATTACCTGTACTGTGTCGTGTGTTACAGAGACAGGTAACTCTGTTTTAGGCGATTTTCCTGTACTGTGTTGTGTGTTTCAGTGACAGGGAAATCTGTTTTTGGCGATTTTCCTGTACTGTGTTGTGTGTTACAGTGGCAGGTAACTCTGTTTTAGTGGATTTACCTGTACTGTGTCGTGTGTTACGGTGACAGGTAACTGTGTTTTAGGCGACTTACCTGTACTGTGTCGTGCGTTACCAGTGACAGGTAACTCTGTTTTAGGCGATTTACCTGTACTGTGTCGTGGGTTACAGTGACAGGTAACTCTGTTTTAGGCGATTTACCTGTACTGTGTCGTGCGTTACAGTGACAGGTAACTGTGTTTTAGGCGACTTACCCCTACTGTGTCGTGCGTTACCAGTGACAGGTAACTCAGTTTTAGGCGATTTACCTGTACTGTGTCGTGGGTTACAGTGACAGGTAACTCTGTTTTAGGCGATTTACCGGTACTGTGTCGTGTGTTACAGTGACAGGTAACTGTGTTTTAGGCGACTTACCTGTACTGTGTCGTGTGTTACAGTGACAGGTAACTCTGTTTTAGGCGACTTACCTGTACTGTGTCGCGACAAACTTAATTCTAAACTTTCAAATTCTTTTGGTTTTTAAGTCAGGAATGTATTAAACCATTAAAATGTTACATTTTTTCCAATTATCTAGTTTTCCGGCTTGTGATAACAACCAGTAGTTTCAACATACTTCTACAATTAATAAAAATAACATTTAAATTTAGAACAATTCATCAAATATAAATCAAAGTGGTGCAATAATTATGCACATGATTAAATCTAAATGAAGTAATTCGTTCAAATATTCTAAAATATGAGGACAATTAAATATTATTAAAGGCATAAACTAATCTCTGTATGATATATTTGGATTTCATGAATTTAGATTACTTCAAGATGTGTATAAGTACGTTATAATATATCAAGTGTATTTGTTTAAATAAACTGTGTTAAAAAAATATAAACAAAAATATTCTCAAAAGCATACATGTCCTGAAATATAAATTACCTGAAATTCTAATCTGTATAGGTGAACTAGTGCATAATAATATATCAAGCATATATATTTAAAATGAACTGACAGTCTATGTTAAAAATATATCAACAAAAATTAACTGAAAGTGTGCATGTCCCAAAATATAAATTACCTGAAATTCTAATTTCCAGGTGCAAAAGTGCATTATAATATATCAAGTGTTTTTGTTTAAAATAAACTGTAAAAAAAATGTCAACAAAAATATACTGAAATGCACAAATAACCTGAAACATAAATTATAAGGAATTCTCATTTCAAGGTGTGCAGGTACATTATAATCTATCAACTTTAAACACAGGTATGATGGTGTAATTTGAAATCTAACCACAAAATTGTAATACAATTACAGACCTCTTTGGTAGATTTGTGTAATTCATGCTGTAAGAATAACTTGGAGGTAGCCATGAAATAAGTTAAAATGATTAAATTGACACCTGTGTTCACCAAAAAAATATAAAATGAAAATAAACAAATAAAAATAAAATAAATTTTCATTACCAAAATGTAGAAAAATATAATAAATACCTCATGAAAGAAATTTAGAATTTTTCTTCGAGATAAATAGAATTTCAGTGATGTTCAGACTTGTAGGAGAATTTTAAACATTTAATGAATAGAATTTCGAACTCGAGTCGACATCACATCTGACATAATCTAGATCTGTCTTTGGTGTCATATGAAATGTGAAAGAAATAATTTAAATCTACTTAAAGCCAAGTGTCCTTCGTAATATATGGATTTGAATCTGATTTGACACTGAAGGTGGCATATCAATGAGGCTGTGATAATACACATTTAACAGAGGGCATTCGTCAGGGCAGCCTTTTTACCCTACTGTAATCCATAATCGGAAGAATCAATACTTGAGATTTAAATTAAATCTCCGAAATCAAATTAGACATTATAGTGTTAAGGGCTTATTTTGTTTACCTTTGGGGATGAATTTACTCAAAGATTGCATTTTTTTTTTTTAGATCTGTATCACTGACAATGAAGACCAACCACAGACTAAAACATGTCGCGATTTTTTCCCCCAATCGCCCACGAAGAACGGCAACATGGTACAGAAGAGAGGGGGATTAAGTAACATTTGTATGTGTGGCACACTAAGAAATGCACAATCTCCATGTGGTTTGGTTTTGTTCTGGAAATGTCAAATTTGTGCACCAATAAAAGCCCAAAAAGATAACATCAGGACCTTTAAGCTGAATGGCAGCCATGTTGTAACATTTCAAGGTTAATTTCCTAACACTACGACAGGTTTGTTTGGGGTATAGGTACCAGGTGTTCCCTGGCCCAGCTAAAAATGTTAAGGTGAAAAAAATCAAACTTTGCCTATAGATGGCAAAAGTTACAAGACACTTGAATTACCAGATTCAATTACCTCCCCTTGTCATAAACATAATTGGTGTAGACAGAAACAGAAACACTTGCCAACTTTTTGAAATTTCCATGGGGTAAATTATGCATGCTCAGAATTAAAAGCATCAATAAAATGTGTGAATTCACACCTTAGTGAAAAAATAGCACTTTCAGAAGGCATCCTTGAGTTATTCTTTCAGATGAAATCATCGGATCTTAGAAAATAGGAATAGTTTAGCAAATTGACTGGTTGAAAATGGTCTATTTCAGGGTCCAAAATCGGCAGACTCCTTCCAAAATAGGGAGAGTTGGCAAGTATGCAGAAATTCTATTTCTCTTCTGATTAACCTCTATAGATTCTTATAACCTTTCATTTGGACAAGTCCATAATTGGTCTCTAGGGGTGAAAGGATTAAAGCGATATCAACCATGAACTTTCATCTGTTGCTATATAAAGCTAGGCCCAACACATAATGAATTATGCATATGCTAAAGAAATATGGCAGATATGGTGTACAATTTTATCATAGTATGTAAATTATGTTCTATGTCCGTGACCTTTAACCTTTGGTACTCAGAAGCAGACCCCGTGTATGGAATTGGACTGATCAGATCCTGAATAACCTAATATTGAAATAAGCTGGAATATGACTGTCACACAAGGATAGCACATCAACATTACATATCTACCTATCCCTCCTACCCCACCTTACATATCTTCCTATTCCTCCTACCCCACCTTAAAGGCACCAATGGAGACAATACACACTATATAATACTGAAAGAAATTTAGAATTTTTCTTCGAGATAAATAGAATTTCAGTGATGTTCACCTGTACTGTGTCGTGTGTTACAGTGACAGGTAACTATGTTTTAGGGGATTTACCTGTACTGTGTTGTGCGTTACAGTGACAGGTAACTGTGTTGTAGGCGATTTACCTGTACTGTGTTCCGCGTTACAGTGACAGGTAACTCTGTTTCAGGCGACTTACCTGTACTGTGTCGTGTGTTACAGTGACAGGGAACTCTGTTTTAGGCGATTTACCTGTACTGTGTTCCGCGTTACAGTGACAGGTAACTCTGTTTCAGGCGACTTACCTGTACTGTGTCGCGGATGTTTGTGTTACAGTGACAGGTAACTCTGATTTAGGCGATTTACCTGTACTGTGTCGTGTGTTACAGTGACAGGGAACTCTGTTTTTAGCGATTTACCTGTACTGTGTTGTGGGTTACAGTGACAGGGAACTCTGTTTTAGGCGATTTACCTGTACTGGGTTGTGCGTTACAGTGACAGGTAACTGTGTTTTAGGCTATTTACCTGTACTGTGTTGTGTGTTACAGTGACAGGTAACGGTGTTTTAGGCGATTTACCTGTACTGTGTCGTGGGTTACAGTGACAGGTAACTCTGTTTTCGGCGATTTACCTGTACTGTGTCGTGCGTTACCAGTGACAGGTAACTCTGTTTTAAGCGACTTACCTGTACTGTGTCGCGGATGTTTGTGTTACAGTGACAGGTAACTGTGTTTTAGGCTATTTACCTGTACTGTGTTGTGTGTTACAGTGACAGGTAACGGTGTTTTAGGCGATTTACCTGTACTGTGTCGTGGGTTACAGTGACAGGTAACTCTGTTTCAGGCGACTTACCTGTACTGTGTCGCGGATGTTTGTGTTACAGTGACAGGTAACTCTGTTTTCGGCGATTTACCTGTACTGTGTCGTGTGTTACAGTGACAGGGAACTCTGTTTTTAGCGATTTACCTGTACTGTGTTGTGGGTTACAGTGACAGGGAACTCTGTTTTAGGCGATTTACCTGTACTGTGTCGTGTGTTACAGTGACAGGTAACTATGTTTTAGGCGATTTACCTGTACTGTGTTGTGCGTTACAGTGACAGGTAACTCTGTTTTAGGCGACTTACCTGTACTGTGTCGTGTGTTACAGTGACAGGTAACTCTGTTTTAGGCGATTTACCTGTACTGTGTCGTGTGTTACAGTGACAGGTAACTATGTTTTAGGCGATTTACCTGTACTGTGTTGTGCGTTACAGTGACAGGTAACTCTGTTTTAGGCGACTTACCTGTACTGTGTCGCGACAAACTTAATTCTAAACTTTCAAATTCTTTTGGTTTTTAAGTCAGGAATGTATTAAACCATTAAAATGTTACATTTTTTCCAATTATCTAGTTTTCCGGCTTGTGATAACAACCAGTAGTTTCAACATACTTCTACAATTAATAAAAATAACATTTAAATTTAGAACAATTCATCAAATATAAATCAAAGTGGTGCAATAATTATGCACATGATTAAATCTAAATGAAGTAATTCGTTCAAATATTCTAAAATATGAGGACAATTAAATATTATTAAAGGCATAAACTAATCTCTGTATGATATATTTGGATTTCATGAATTTAGATTACTTCAAGATGTGTATAAGTACGTTATAATATATCAAGTGTATTTGTTTAAATAAACTGTGTTAAAAAAATATAAACAAAAATATTCTCAAAAGCATACATGTCCTGAAATATAAATTACCTGAAATTCTAATCTGTATAGGTGAACTAGTGCATAATAATATATCAAGCATATATATTTAAAATGAACTGACAGTCTATGTTAAAAATATATCAACAAAAATTAACTGAAAGTGTGCATGTCCCAAAATATAAATTACCTGAAATTCTAATTTCCAGGTGCAAAAGTGCATTATAATATATCAAGTGTTTTTGTTTAAAATAAACTGTAAAAAAAATGTCAACAAAAATATACTGAAATGCACAAATAACCTGAAACATAAATTATAAGGAATTCTCATTTCAAGGTGTGCAGGTACATTATAATCTATCAACTTTAAACACAGGTATGATGGTGTAATTTGAAATCTAACCACAAAATTGTAATACAATTACAGACCTCTTTGGTAGATTTGTGTAATTCATGCTGTAAGAATAACTTGGAGGTAGCCATGAAATAAGTTAAAATGATTAAATTGACACCTGTGTTCACCAAAAAAATATAAAATGAAAATAAACAAATAAAAATAAAATAAATTTTCATTACCAAAATGTAGAAAAATATAATAAATACCTCATGAAAGAAATTTAGAATTTTTCTTCGAGATAAATAGAATTTCAGTGATGTTCAGACTTGTAGGAGAATTTTAAACATTTAATGAATAGAATTTCGAACTCGAGTCGACATCACATCTGACATAATCTAGATCTGTCTTTGGTGTCATATGAAATGTGAAAGAAATAATTTAAATCTACTTAAAGCCAAGTGTCCTTCGTAATATATGGATTTGAATCTGATTTGACACTGAAGGTGGCATATCAATGAGGCTGTGATAATACACATTTAACAGAGGGCATTCGTCAGGGCAGCCTTTTTACCCTACTGTAATCCATAATCGGAAGAATCAATACTTGAGATTTAAATTAAATCTCCGAAATCAAATTAGACATTATAGTGTTAAGGGCTTATTTTGTTTACCTTTGGGGATGAATTTACTCAAAGATTGCATTTTTTTTTTTTAGATCTGTATCACTGACAATGAAGACCAACCACAGACTAAAACATGTCGCGATTTTTTCCCCCAATCGCCCACGAAGAACGGCAACATGGTACAGAAGAGAGGGGGATTAAGTAACATTTGTATGTGTGGCACACTAAGAAATGCACAATCTCCATGTGGTTTGGTTTTGTTCTGGAAATGTCAAATTTGTGCACCAATAAAAGCCCAAAAAGATAACATCAGGACCTTTAAGCTGAATGGCAGCCATGTTGTAACATTTCAAGGTTAATTTCCTAACACTACGACAGGTTTGTTTGGGGTATAGGTACCAGGTGTTCCCTGGCCCAGCTAAAAATGTTAAGGTGAAAAAAATCAAACTTTGCCTATAGATGGCAAAAGTTACAAGACACTTGAATTACCAGATTCAATTACCTCCCCTTGTCATAAACATAATTGGTGTAGACAGAAACAGAAACACTTGCCAACTTTTTGAAATTTCCATGGGGTAAATTATGCATGCTCAGAATTAAAAGCATCAATAAAATGTGTGAATTCACACCTTAGTGAAAAAATAGCACTTTCAGAAGGCATCCTTGAGTTATTCTTTCAGATGAAATCATCGGATCTTAGAAAATAGGAATAGTTTAGCAAATTCACTGGTTGAAAATGCTCAATTTCAGGGTCCAAAATCGGCAGACTCCTTCCAAAATAGGGAGAGTTGGCAAGTATGCAGAAATTCTATTTCTCTTCTGATTAACCTCTATAGATTCTTATAACCTTTCATTTGGACAAGTCCATAATTGGTCTCTAGGGGTGAAAGGATTAAAGCGATATCAACCATGAACTTTCATCTGTTGCTATATAAAGCTAGGCCCAACACATAATGAATTATGCATATGCTAAAGAAATATGGCAGATATGGTGTACAATTTTATCATAGTATGTAAATTATGTTCTATGTCCTTGACCTTTAACCTTTGGTACTCAGAAGCAGACCCTGTGTATGGAATTGGACTGATCAGATCCTGAATAACCTAATATTGAAATAAGCTGGAATATGACTGTCACACAAGGATAGCACATCAACATTACATATCTACCTATCCCTCCTACCCCACCTTACATATCTACCTATCCCTCCTACCCCACCTTACATATCTACATATTCCTCCTACGCCACCTTACATATCTACATATCCCTCCTACCCCACCTTACATATCTACATATTCCTCCTACCCCACCTTACATATCTACCTATTCCTCCTACCCCACCTTAAAGGCACCAATGGAGACAATACACACTATATAATACCTTAACTCTGCTGAAAGTATTTCCGTTTCCAAAACCCCAGATCAACAATTATAGAAAAAGTTATTTAAGCAAGATTATTTTGGGCCTAGTAAATTTATTGGTAACGAATATAAAATGAAAACATACAGGTGTAAATATCTGACAAATTAATTGTTTACAAAAACAATAAGGGAGAAAAATCTAACATCAAGTACACCTAGGTAATTAGTGGGGTGGTCTAAATAATTATATAGCTAATCTACCACATTTACACGAATCACAAATAAATATTCAACCATTCAGGTTTTCTTAAACAATCCACACACTGTGTCAGTTTATGCAATCCAAAATGTATTCCAAGTCTCAATATTTAACGTTCAAACTAATGTGATTTGCCACAGAAATAAAACTGCATCTGAATATTTATCTAAATAAAAAAAAATGATATCTATATATAAGTTTGTTTTTCCAGCCAGAAGACTCCAGGTTATGCAGACTATGGAACCTTTCCAACAACAAATCAGCTCTATTAGCAGGTAATCTCCAATGATAGCCAATGTATGATAACTTTCACTGTTCATTTCC
The DNA here is from genome assembly GCF_002113885.1 of Mizuhopecten yessoensis. NCBI lineage: Eukaryota > Metazoa > Mollusca > Bivalvia > Pectinida > Pectinidae > Mizuhopecten > Mizuhopecten yessoensis. The sequence goes on along the minus strand of NW_018404940.1, from coordinate 1,831,495 downwards.
GATCTATTTTCAGATGACCTTAAGACAGCCAGTCTCCATCACTCTAATATGTGTACAAAGATCATGCCAGTATATTAAACCAAGCAGAAAATACCCATTCTCTAAACTACATCTGACATGTTACATGAATCTAGAGTCTAGGCCCTAACTTTTTTTAAATTTACATGACTATCCGGTTTTCAATCAAAAAAATGTCAGAAGTTGTGATTACGAATTTCTGACAAATTGAATCAGTTCTTTTTTAACCTACTGCATGCTTTCTTTAATGCATTAAATCAAACATATGCTATCGACATCAAAGCTTCACTGGGTCTCCAACAACTTTTGCATGAAAAGGTTCTAGACTTTATTGGAAAAGGTTTTTAAAAGCAGCATATTAATGTGACGAAACACTCCTTACCTGTTTTTTACTACAGCAATCTCCTCATTGAGACTTCTAGAAATTGTCACTTGTCGGTTCAAACACACACACACATTCACAAATGTCTATAATCAGCTAATTATCCTTGTGATTCGATCAGCCCAACAATTAGGGATACTCCTCAGGTATAGACTTTTCAGGTTAAGTATACAGGTATACCTGTTGATTAGGTCTACACTGTCACGATACTTCCTTAGCAGTCGAGGCGTATATATGACGCCAGAAAAACGGACCTGCCTAACAAAACAAGCCGGCGATCAATATTGAATCAAGATATTGATTGCACAGGTAATACAGGTAAATACACCTGGTGTAACTCACCATACCTATCTCCCACCTATCATGTATATATTATGCATGTGTATAGGGGGTCAAATGTTAGTACAGGGCAAAGGTCAAGCCCACAGTTATGAGTATGAAAATACCAGATATGTATATTTAAGAATAGAAATAACTCAGTACATTTTTTTTTTCAATGGAAGAGTGACAATTTCAAATTTAAAAATATTTCGGTGAAGATTGTAATAATTCATTTATTGAATGAATGAGAGAAAGAAAGAATGCTTAAAAGGGAAGGAATGAAAGAGAAACGAGTGAGAGAGGAGAAAGAATTTAGTCTCCTGTGCGCCTAAGGCTATTTGCTGCAAGTTTGGGGAGTCCAGGGCTTAATTCCAAACCCTAGCTTTCCTTGAAAAGATTCTCTGGGGGAAGAAAGAAAAATATTAATATTTGGAATAATTGAATTTAATATTCATCTTCATAAAATCACTGAGCAAAATGTTACTGGTGTCTTGAATTTAAATCATTATTCCTTATTTGCTTGATTAACCATTTCTTCACAAACCTGTACTAATTAATGTTTCACAGGAATTACTCCAAAATTTTCAAATATATTTAAATACACAAAATATTGATTTAGTTTTCGAAAAAATTATGTTTCTGTTTGACAAATATAGAGATAATCAAAAGGCCCATATAGCAGATAATTATTTGCTACTTATAATAAAACAATATATTTACAATTCTAGATGCTTAAAGAAAGATTTACAATTGAATACTTTGAAAACTCACATACAAATGGGAATTAGAATACAAAATCTTATATACCAACAGAAAAATAAATGTGATGAGTTTCAAAGGATATGGGGCAAATGGTCTCTGTTCTTAGAATAGATATATG